>NW_028324240.1:27500-30000 GCF_054372755.1 Phalangium opilio | reverse complement strand
CGCTCACTACTCAAGAACCACACCCTAGTATCACAGAGGAGTCGCCCAGCGGCTATCCTCCGGGTACGGCGGAACCCTTTCACAAGCACGGCACCCGACAAGAGCTCCAGTTCTTCCCCTTCCGGGGGAAGGCTGGGCTCATGGGAGCCTGTGTGGCCCCGCACCGAATCCCACCTGGCTCTGAAACAGGCAGAATCCAGCCGGACCACGTGGAGCCAACGCTTGGGGCGACACCTACCTTACAAGCGTTTACCCGCGCTTGGTTGAATTTCTTCACTTTGACATTCAGAGCACTGGGCAGAAATCACATTGCGTCAACACCGATCAACGGCCATCGCAATGCTTTGTTTTAATTAGACAGTCGGATTCCCCTGGTCCGTGCCAGTTCTGAGTTGGCTGTTAGTTGCCGACCGAAACGGTCGCGCCAGGCACGAGACCCAGCACGCCGCGCAGCTGAAATATTCCACGGGAAGGCCCCGACGCTGGTCCGGGCTCAACCAAACCGTTGCCGGTCGGTCTCGCCCAGTCCCGGTGCAGTGCCAGACCCGCTTCGGACCTCAGCCCGATCGGCCCAGCCCTCAGAGCCAATCCTTGTCCCGAAGTTACGGATCGGTTTTGCCGACTTCCCTTACCTACATTTTTCTATCGACTAGAGGCTGTTCACCTTGGAGACCTGCTGCGGATATGGGTACGGTCCGGCACGAAAATCACTACCTCTCACTCGGATTTTCAAGGGCCGACGGGAGCGCTCCGGACACCGCAAGAGGCGCGGTGCTTTACGGAAACACCATCCCTATCTCCGGGCGAGCCGATTCCAGGGAGTCGAATCCTTACAAAGAAAAGACAACTCTTCCCGGGACTCCCGTCGACGTCTCCGAGCTCGTTTGCGTTACCGCAATGTACCCCCGAAGGGGACGATCTCCGTGTCCGGGTTCGGGAATATTAACCCGATTCCCTTTCGGTCACCAGCGGGACTTGCGAATGAGAGGTCCCGCCTCGGAACGGATTTCTCCTATCCCTTAGGACCGACTGACCCATGTTCAACTGCTGTTCACATGGAACCCTTCTCCACCTCAGTCCTCAAGGTTCTCACTTGAGTATTTGCTACTACCACCAAGATCTGCACCAGAGGCGGCTCCAGGCGAGCTTACGCTCGGCACCTTCGACGCGCGCCTCTGCGCCCCTCCTACTCACCGCGGCTTAAAACACCATGGTTTATTCGGCCGCGGCGGCCGGGTATGGGGTCGACGCTGGAGCGCCATCCATTTTCAGGGCTAGTTGCTTCGGCAGGTGAGTTGTTACACACTCCTTAGCGGATTCCGACTTCCATGGCCACCGTCCTGCTGTCTATAGCAACCAACACCTTTCATGGGATCTCATGAGCGTCTCGTATCGGGCCCCTTAACCCGGCGTTTGGTTCATCCCACAGCGCCAGTTCTGCTTACCAAAAGTGGCCCACTTGGCACTCGCATCCAAGTTGCCGTCCGGGCTTCAGTCGAGCAAACCGGACTTCTCACCCATTTAAAGTTTGAGAATAGGTTGAGGTCTTTTCGACCCCAAGGCCTCTAATCATTCGCTTTACCGGATGAGACTGCATTCTCCGAGTGCCAGCTATCCTGAGGGAAACTTCGGAGGGAACCAGCTACTAGATGGTTCGATTAGTCTTTCGCCCCTATACCCAGGTCTGACGATCGATTTGCACGTCAGAATCGCTGCGGACCTCCACCAGAGTTTCCTCTGGCTTCGTCCTGCCCAGGCATAGTTCACCATCTTTCGGGTCCCAACGTGTACGCTCTTGCTCCGCCCCGTCGACGAGGCGATCGGGACGGGCCCTTGGTGCGCCCACGAACGCGAGGCTCGCGGGATCCCAAGGCAACCGGCCGAACCGGTCTTCACTTTCATTTCGCCTTTGGGCCTATTCAAGACCCAATGACTCGCGCACATGTTAGACTCCTTGGTCCGTGTTTCAAGACGGGTCGGGTGGGTTACCGACCTACTCGCTGCTGACCACCTGAGCATCGACGAGTGCGAACGGAAACCAGCGGAGATCGCCGGCAGCCGCTCACACAAAGGTGAAACGACAAACCGAACGACAACACCTGTCCCGCCGCTTCGTTCCCGGTAAAGGGAGTGCTCGGCGTAGCCCGCACAGGGCTAAAATCGTCCCCGGTCTGGCGAACGCTCACTCGTGAAACGAGCTGGCTAAAACACCGGTAGAAACTCCGCGAGGGAGAAACCACCGGCCACCTTCCGGCGCCCGCTTTCAAAGACGGACAACTTTCAGTGACCAGACCGGTCGCAGCGTAGTTCGAACGGAAGGAAATGCGCCAAACGGCCCGCAGCAATCGCCCGCCCGGCCGACCGAGGTCCGCACCGTTAGAGACGAACGACGCACGCGGTCACGTCCGACTGAATCCCTCCGACGATCACCTTCGAGGGCCCACCCGTTTACCTCTAAACGGTTTCACGCACTCTTGAACTCTCTCTTCAAAGTTCTTTT
>NW_028324239.1:3327500-3330000 GCF_054372755.1 Phalangium opilio | reverse complement strand
GCGCAGTCAGTACTTGGGAGGGAGACCACTTATAAACACTGCTTCCCGTTAGCTTTTTCACTTTTTTGTCTTTTAAATTCCAATAGATATGAAAAAAGCAAACATATTTTCTTTTTGTTATTGTTTTAAAAAGATGAAGGTTAATTTGTCTCACTTAATTTAAATTCGAATTATTAACTAGCACTCTCGTCAACGGCCATATCACGCTGAAAACACCGGTTCTCGTCCGATCACCGAAGTTAAGCAGCGTTGAGCGCAGTCAGTGCTTGGGAGGGAGAGCACTTAGGAACACTGCTCTCCGTTAGCATTTTCACTTTTTTTTGTATTTTAAATTCCAATAGATATGAAAAAAGCAAACATATTTTCTTTTTGTTATTGTTTTAAAAAGATGAAGGTTAATTTGTCTCACTTAATTTAAATTCGAATTATTATCTAGCACTCTCGGCAACGGCGATATCACGGTGAAAACACCGGTTCTCGTCCGATCACCGAAGTTAAGCAGCGTCGAGCTCAGTCAGTACTTGGGAACACTTCGTGCCGTTGGCTTTTTCCTTTTTGTTTCCTCTTTTAAATTCCACCAGATATGAAAAAAGCAAACATATCTTCTTTTTGTTATTGTTTTTTAAAGATGAAGGTTAATTAAATTCAAATTATTAACAAGCACTCTCGGCAACGGCTATATCACGCTGAAAACACCGGTTCTCGTCCGATCACCGAAGTTAAGCAGCGTTGAGCGCAGTCAGTACTTGGGAGGGAGAGCACTTAGGAACACGGCTCTCCGTTAGCATTTTCACTTTTTTTTGTATTTTAAATTCCAATAGATATGAAAAAAGCAAACATATTTTCTTTTTGTTATTGTTTTAAAAAGATGAAGGTTAATTTGTCTCACTTTCTTAAAATTCGAAATATTAACTAGCACTCTCGGCAACGGCCATATCACGCTGGAAACACCGGTTCTCGTCCGATCACCGAAGTTAAGCAGCGTCGAGCTCAGTCAGTACTTGGGAACACTTCGTGCCGTTGGCTTTTTCCTTTTTGTTTCCTCTTTTAAATTCCACCAGATATGAAAAAAGCAAACAAATCTTCTTTTTGTTATTGTTTTATAATGGTGAAGGTTAATTAAATTCAAATTATTAACAAGCACTCTCGGCAACGGCCATATCACGCTGAATACACCGGTTCTCGTCCGATCACCGAAGTTAAGCAGCGTCGAGCGCAGTCAGTACTTGGGAGGGAGACCACTTAGGAACACTGCGTGCCGTTGGCTTTTTCACTTTTTTTTCCTCTTTTAAATTCCAATAGATATGAAAAAAGCAAACATATTTTCTTTTTGTTATTGTTTTAAAAAGATGAAGGTTAATTTGTCTCACTTAATTTAAATTCGAATTATTATCTAGCACTCTCGGCAACGGCGATATCACGGTGAAAACACCGGTTCTCGTCCGATCACCGAAGTTAAGCGGCGTCGAGCGCAGTCAGTACTTGTGAGGAGACCAATTAGGAACAATGCGTGCCGTTGGCTTTTTCACTTTTTTTGCTCTTTTAAATTTTAATAGATATGAAAAAAGCAAACATGTTATCTTTTTGTTATTGTTTTAAAAAGATGAAGGTTAATTTGTCTCACTTTCTTTAAATTCGAATTATTAACTAGCACTCTCGGCAACGGCCATATCACGCTGGAAACACCGGTTCTCGTCCGATCACCGAAGTTAAGCAGCGTCGAGCTCAGTCAGTACTTGGGAACACTTCGTGCCGTTGGCTTTTTCCTTTTTGTTTCCTCTTTTAAATTCCACCAGATATGAAAAAAGCAAACATATCTTCTTTTTGTTATTGTTTTATAAAGATGAAGGTTAATTAAATTCGAATTATTAACTAGCACTCTCGTCAACGGCCATATCACTCTGAAAACACCGGTTCTCGTCCGATCACCGAAGTTAAGCAGCGTCGAGCGCAGTCAGTGCTTGGGAAGGAGAGCACTTACGAACACTGCTTGCCGTTAGCTTTTTCACTTTTTTTTGTATTTTAAATTCCAATAGATATGAAAAAAGCAAACATATTTTCTTTTTGTTATTGTTTTAAAAAGATGAAGGTTAATTTGTCTCACTTAATTTAAATTCGAATTATTAACTTGTACTCTCGTCAACGGCTATATCACGCTGAAAACACCGGTTCTCGTCCGATCACCGAAGTTAAGCAGCGTCGAGCGCAGTCAGTCCTTGGGAGGGAGACCACTTAGGAACACTGCGTGCCGTTGGCTTTTTCACTTTTTTTCCCTCTTTTAAATTCCAGTAGATATGAAAAAAGCATACATATTTTCTTTTTGTTATTGTTTTAAAAAGATGAAGGTTAATTTGTCTCACTTAATTTAAATTCGAATTATTAACTAGCGCTCTCGTCAACGGCCATATCACGGTGAAAACACCGGTACTCGTCCGATCACCGAAGTTAAGTAGCGTCGAGCGCAGTCAGTCCTTGGGAGGGAGACCACTTAGGAACAGTG
>NW_028324238.1:967500-975000 GCF_054372755.1 Phalangium opilio | reverse complement strand
AAACTTTCCTTTGGAAATAATTTACTTTAAGATACACGACCCAAAAAGATTTCATATTGCCGAAACCCGGGATCGAACCAGGGACCTTTAGATCTTCAGTCTAACGCTCTCCCAACTGAGCTATTTCGGCTCTTTTTCCTGCAACCAGGGAAACTTTGCATAGGTAAACAGTTAACTTTAATGTATACGACCCAAAAGCCTTTCTTGTTGCCGAAACCCGGGATCGAACCAGGGATCTTTAGATCTTCAGTCTAACGCTCTCCCAACTGAGCTATTTCGGCTCTTTTCACGCATCCAGGGAAACTTTGCTTGGGAAAACAGTTTACTTTAATGTATACGACCCAAAAGCCTTTCTTGTTGCCGAAACCCGGCATCGAACCAGGGACCTTTAGATCTTCATCCTAACGCTCTCCCAACTGAGCTATTTCGGCTCTTTTTCATGCAACCAGGGAAACTTTACTGAAGCAAATAATTTACTTTAAGATACACGATCCAAAAAGATTTCATATTGCCGAAACCCGGGAACGAACCAGGGACCTTTAAATCTTCAGTCTAACGCTCTACCAACTGAGCTATTCCGGCTCTTTTTCATGCAACCAGGGAAACTTTCATTTGGAAATAATTTACTTTAAGATACACGATCCAAAAAGATCTCATATTGCCGAAACCCGGGAAGGAACCAGGGACCTTTAAGTCTTCAGTCTAACGCTCTCCCAACTGAGCTATTTCGGCTCTTTTTCACGCAACCAGAGAAACTTTGCATAGGAAAACAGTTTACTTTAATGTAAACGACCCAAAAGCCTTTCTTGTTGCCGAAACCCGGGATCGAACCAGGGACCTTTAGATCTTCAGTCTAACGCTCTCCCAACTGAGCTATTTCGGCTCTTTTTCATGCAACCAGGGAAACTTTCATTTGGAAATAAGATACACGACCCAAAAAGATTTCATATTGCCGAAACCCGGGATCGAACCAGGGACCTTTAGATCTTCAGTCTAACGCTCTCCCAACTGAGCTATTTCAGCTCTTTTTCCTGCAACCAGGGAAACTTTGCATAGGAAAACAGTTTACTTTAATGTATACGACCCAAAAGCCTTTCTTGTTGCCGAAACCCGGCATCGAACCAGGGACCTTTAGATCTTCATCCTAACGCTCTCCCAACTGAGCTATTTCGGCTCTTTTTCATGCAACCAGGGAAACTTTCCTTTGGAAATAATTTACTTTAAAATACACGATCCAAAAAGATTTCATGTTGCCGAAACCCACATCGAACCAGGGACCTTTAGATCTTCAGTTCAACGCTCTCCCAAATGAGCTATTTCGGCTCTCTTTCGTGCAAACAGGGAAACTTTACTGAAGCAAATAATTTACTTTAAGATACACGATCCAAAAAGATTTCATATTGCCGAAACCCGGGATCGAACCAGGGACCTTTAGATCTTCAGTCTAACGCTCTTCCAACTGAGCTATTTCGGCTCTTTTTCACGCATACAGGGAAACTTTGCATAGGAAAACAGCTTACTTTAATGTATACGACCCAAAAGCCTTTCTTGTTGCCGAAACCCGGGCTCGAACCAGGGATCTTTAGATCTTCAGTTTAACGCTCTTCCAACTGAGCTATTTCGGCTCTTTTTCCTGCAACTAGGGAAACTTTGCATATGAAATAAGTTTACTTTAATGTATACGACCCAAAAGCCTTTCTTGTTGCCGAAACCCGGGACTGAACCAGGGACCTTTAGATCTTCAGTCTAACGCTCTCCCAACTGAGCTATTTCGGCTCTCTTTCATGCAAACAGGGAAACTTTACTGAAGCAAATAATTTACTTAAAGATACACGATCCAAAGCCACTCGTGTTGCCGAAACCCGGGATCGAACCAGGGACCTATAGATCTTCAGTCTAACGCTCTCCCAACTGAGTTATTTCGGCTCTCTTTCGTGCAAACAGGGAAGCTTTCATTTGGAAATAATTTACTTTAAGATACACGATCCAAAAAGATTTCATATTGCCGAAACCCGGGATCGAACCAGGGGCCTTTAGATCTTCAGTCTAACGCTCTCCCAACCGAGCTATTTCGGCTCTTTTTTACACATACAGGGAAACTTTGCTTAGGAAAACAGTTTACTTTAATGTATACGACCCGAAAGCCTTTCTTGTTGCCGAAACCCGGGATCGAACCAGGGACCTTTAGATCTTCAGTCTAACGCTCTCTCAACTGAGCTATTTCGGCTCGTTTTCATGCATCCAGGGAAACTTTCCTTTGGAAATAATTTACTTTAAGATACACGATCCAAAAAGATTTCATATTGCCGAAACCCGGGAACGAACCAGGGACCTTTAAGTCTTCAGTCTAACGCTCTCCCAACTGAGCTATTTCGGCTCTTTTTCATGCAACCAGGGAAACTTTCATTTGGAAATAATTTACTTTAAGATACACGATCCAAAAATATTTCATATTGCCTAAACCCGGGAACGAACCAGGGACCTTTAAGTCTTCAGTCTAACGCTCTCCCAACTGAGCTGTTTCGGCTCTTTTTCACGCAACCAGGGAAACTTTGCATAGGAAAACAGTTTACTTGAATGTATACGACCCAAAAGCCTTTCTTGTTGCCGAAACCCGGGCTCGAACCAGGGACCTTTATAACTTCAGTCTAACGCTCTCCCAACTGAGCTATTTCGGCTCTTGTTCATGCAACCAGGGAAACTTTCCTTTGGAAATAATTTACTTTAAGATACACGACCCAAAAATATTTCATATTGCCGAAACTCGGGATCGAACCAGGGACCTTCAGATCTTCAGTCTAACGCTCTCCCAACTGAGCTATTTCGGCTCTTTTTCCTGCAACCAGGGAAACTTTGCATAGGAAAACAGTTTACTTTAATGTATACGACCCAAAAGCCTTTCTTGTTGCCGAAACCCGGCATCGAACCAGGGACCTTTAGATCTTCATCCTAACGCTCTCCCAACTGAGCTATTTCGGCTCTTTTTCATGCAACCAGGGAAACTTTACTGAAGCAAATAATTTACTTTAAGATACACGATCCAAAAAGATTTCATATTGCCGAAACCCGGGAACGAACCAGGGACCTTTAAATCTTCAGTCTAACGCTCTACCAACTGAGCTATTCCGGCTCTTTTTCATGCAACCAGGGAAACTTTCATTTGGAAATAATTTACTTTAAGATACACGATCCAAAAAGATCTCATATTGCCGAAACCCGGGAAGGAACCAGGGACCTTTAAGTCTTCAGTCTAACGCTCTCCCAACTGAGCTATTTCGGCTCTTTTTCACGCAACCAGAGAAACTTTGCATAGGAAAACAGTTTACTTTAATGTAAACGACCCAAAAGCCTTTCTTGTTGCCGAAACCCGGGATCGAACCAGGGACCTTTAGATCTTCAGTCTAACGCTCTCCCAACTGAGCTATTTCGGCTCTTTTTCATGCAACCAGGGAAACTTTCATTTGGAAATAAGATACACGACCCAAAAAGATTTCATATTGCCGAAACCCGGGATCGAACCAGGGACCTTTAGATCTTCAGTCTAACGCTCTCCCAACTGAGCTATTTCAGCTCTTTTTCCTGCAACCAGGGAAACTTTGCATAGGAAAACAGTTTACTTTAATGTATACGACCCAAAAGCCTTTCTTGTTGCCGAAACCCGGCATCGAACCAGGGACCTTTAGATCTTCATCCTAACGCTCTCCCAACTGAGCTATTTCGGCTCTTTTTCATGCAACCAGGGAAACTTTCCTTTGGAAATAATTTACTTTAAAATACACGATCCAAAAAGATTTCATGTTGCCGAAACCCACATCGAACCAGGGACCTTTAGATCTTCAGTTCAACGCTCTCCCAAATGAGCTATTTCGGCTCTCTTTCGTGCAAACAGGGAAACTTTACTGAAGCAAATAATTTACTTTAAGATACACGATCCAAAAAGATTTCATATTGCCGAAACCCGGGATCGAACCAGGGACCTTTAGATCTTCAGTCTAACGCTCTTCCAACTGAGCTATTTCGGCTCTTTTTCACGCATACAGGGAAACTTTGCATAGGAAAACAGCTTACTTTAATGTATACGACCCAAAAGCCTTTCTTGTTGCCGAAACCCGGGCTCGAACCAGGGATCTTTAGATCTTCAGTTTAACGCTCTTCCAACTGAGCTATTTCGGCTCTTTTTCCTGCAACTAGGGAAACTTTGCATATGAAATAAGTTTACTTTAATGTATACGACCCAAAAGCCTTTCTTGTTGCCGAAACCCGGGACTGAACCAGGGACCTTTAGATCTTCAGTCTAACGCTCTCCCAACTGAGCTATTTCGGCTCTCTTTCATGCAAACAGGGAAACTTTACTGAAGCAAATAATTTACTTAAAGATACACGATCCAAAGCCACTCGTGTTGCCGAAACCCGGGATCGAACCAGGGACCTATAGATCTTCAGTCTAACGCTCTCCCAACTGAGTTATTTCGGCTCTCTTTCGTGCAAACAGGGAAGCTTTCATTTGGAAATAATTTACTTTAAGATACACGATCCAAAAAGATTTCATATTGCCGAAACCCGGGATCGAACCAGGGGCCTTTAGATCTTCAGTCTAACGCTCTCCCAACCGAGCTATTTCGGCTCTTTTTTACACATACAGGGAAACTTTGCTTAGGAAAACAGTTTACTTTAATGTATACGACCCGAAAGCCTTTCTTGTTGCCGAAACCCGGGATCGAACCAGGGACCTTTAGATCTTCAGTCTAACGCTCTCTCAACTGAGCTATTTCGGCTCGTTTTCATGCATCCAGGGAAACTTTCCTTTGGAAATAATTTACTTTAAGATACACGATCCAAAAAGATTTCATATTGCCGAAACCCGGGAACGAACCAGGGACCTTTAAGTCTTCAGTCTAACGCTCTCCCAACTGAGCTATTTCGGCTCTTTTTCATGCAACCAGGGAAACTTTCATTTGGAAATAATTTACTTTAAGATACACGATCCAAAAATATTTCATATTGCCTAAACCCGGGAACGAACCAGGGACCTTTAAGTCTTCAGTCTAACGCTCTCCCAACTGAGCTGTTTCGGCTCTTTTTCACGCAACCAGGGAAACTTTGCATAGGAAAACAGTTTACTTGAATGTATACGACCCAAAAGCCTTTCTTGTTGCCGAAACCCGGGCTCGAACCAGGGACCTTTATAACTTCAGTCTAACGCTCTCCCAACTGAGCTATTTCGGCTCTTGTTCATGCAACCAGGGAAACTTTCCTTTGGAAATAATTTACTTTAAGATACACGACCCAAAAATATTTCATATTGCCGAAACTCGGGATCGAACCAGGGACCTTCAGATCTTCAGTCTAACGCTCTCCCAACTGAGCTATTTCGGCTCTTTTTCCTGCAACCAGGGAAACTTTGCATAGGAAAACAGTTTACTTTAATGTATACGACCCAAAAGCCTTTCTTGTTGCCGAAACCCGGAATCGAACCAGGGACCTTTAGATCTTCAGTCTAACGCTCTACCAACTGAGCCATTTCGGCTCTTTTCACGCAACCAGGGAAACTTTACTTGGGAAAACAGTTTGCTTTAATGTATACGAACCAAAAGCCTTTCTTGTTGCCGAAACCCGGGTTCGAACCAGGGACCTTTAGATCTTCAGTCTAACGCTCTCCCAACTGAGCTATTTCGGCTCTTTTTCTTGCAACCAGGGAAACTTTGCATAGGAAAACAGCTTACTTTAATGTATACAACCCAAAAGCCTTTCTTGTTGCCGAAACCCGGGCTCGAACCAGGGATCTTTAGATCTTCAGTTTAACGCTCTTCCAACTGAGCTATTTCGGCTCTTTTTCCTGCAACTAGGGAAACTTTGCATATGAAATAAGTTTACTTTAATGTATACGACCCAAAAACCTTTCTTGTTGCCGAAACCCGGGACTGAACCAGGGACCTTTAGATCTTGAGTCTAACGCTCTCCCAACTGAGCTATTTCGGCTCTCTTTCATGCAAACAGGGAAACTTTACTGAAGCAAATAATTTACTTAAAGATACACGATCCAAAGCCACTCGTGTTGCCGAAACCCGGGATCGAACCAGGGACCTATAGATCTTCAGTCTAACGCTCTCCCAACTGAGTTATTTCGGCTCTCTTTCGTGCAAACAGGGAAGCTTTCATTTGGAAATAATTTACTTTAAGATACACGATCCAAAAAGATTTCATATTGCCGAAACCCGGGATCGAACCAGGGGCCTTTAGATCTTCAGTCTAACGCTCTCCCAACCGAGCTATTTCGGCTCTTTTTTACACATACAGGGAAACTTTGCTTAGGAAAACAGTTTACTTTAATGTATACGACCCGAAAGCCTTTCTTGTTGCCGAAACCCGGGATCGAACCAGGGACCTTTAGATCTTCAGTCTAACGCTCTCTCAACTGAGCTATTTCGGCTCTTTTTCATGCATCCAGGGAAACTTTCCTTTGGAAATAATTTACTTTAAGATACACGATCCAAAAAGATTTCATATTGCCGAAACCCGGGAACGAACCAGGGACCTTTAAGTCTTCAGTCTAACGCTCTCCCAACTGAGCTATTTCGGCTCTTTTTCATGCAACCAGGGAAACTTTCATTTGGAAATAATTTACTTTAAGATACACGATCCAAAAATATTTCATATTGCCTAAACCCGGGAACGAACCAGGGACCTTTAAGTCTTCAGTCTAACGCTCTCCCAACTGAGCGGTTTCGGCTCTTTTTCACGCAACCAGGGAAACTTTGCATAGGAAAACAGTTTACTTGAATGTATACGACCCAAAAGCCTTTCTTGTTGCCGAAACCCGGGCTCGAACCAGGGACCTTTATAACTTCGGTCTAACGCTCTCCCAACTGAGCTATTTCGGCTCTTGTTCATGCAACCAGGGAAACTTTCCTTTGGAAATAATTTACTTTAAGATACACGACCCAAAAATATTTCATATTGCCGAAACCCGGGATCGAACCAGGGACCTTCAGATCTTCAGTCTAACGCTCTCCCAACTGAGCTATTTCGGCTATGGTCATTCAATCAGGGAAACTTTACTTTGGAAATAATTTACTTTAAGATACACGACCCAAAAAGATTTCATATTGCCGAAACTCGGGATCGAACCAGGGACCTTCAGATCTTCAGTCTAACGCTCTCCCAACTGAGCTATTTCGGCTCTTTTTCCTGCAACCAGGGAAACTTTGCATAGGAAAACAGTTTACTTTAATGTATACGACCCAAAAGCCTTTCTTGTTGCCGAAACCCGGAATCGAACCAGGGACCTTTAGATCTTCAGTCTAACGCTCTACCAACTGAGCTATTTCGGCTCTTTTCACGCAACCAGGGAAACTTTACTTGGGAAAACAGTTTGCTTTAAATTATACGAACCAAAAGCCTTTCTTGTTGCCGAAACCCGGGTTCGAACCAGGGACCTTTAGATCTTCAGTCTAACGCTCTCCCAACTGAGCTATTTCGGCTCTTTTTCTTGCAACCAGG
>NW_028324238.1:960000-962500 GCF_054372755.1 Phalangium opilio | reverse complement strand
ACACGATCCAAAAAGATTTCATACTGCCGAAACCCGGGAACGAACCAGGGACCTTTAAGTCTTCAGTCTAACGCTCTCCCAACTGAGCTATTTCGGCTCTTGTTCATGCAACCAGGGAAACTTTCCTTTGGAAATAATTTACTTTAAGATACACGACCCAAAAAGATTTCATATTGCCGAAACCCGGGATCGAACCAGGGACCTTCAGATCTTCAGTCTAACGCTCTCCCAACTGAGCTATTTCGGCTCTTTTTCACGCAACCAGGGAAACTTTGCATAGGAGAACAATTTACTTTAATGTATACGACCCAAAAGCCTTTCTTGTTGCCGAAACCCGGGATCGAACCAGGAACCTTTAGATCTTCAGTCTAACGCTCTTCCAACTGAGCTATTTCGGCTCTTTTTCCTGCAACTAGGGAAACTTTGCTTAGGAAAACAGTTTACTTTAATGTATACGACCCAAAAGCATTTCTTGTTGCCGAAACCCGGAATCGAACCAGGGACCTTTAGATCTTCAGTCTAACGCTCTCCCAACTGAGCTATTTCGGCTCTTTTCACGCAACCAGGGAAACTTTACTTGGGGAAACAGTTTGCTTTAATGTATACGAACCAAAAGCCTTTCTTGTTGCCGAAACCCGGGATCGAACCAGGGACCTTTAGATTTTCAGTCTAACGCTCTCCCAACTGAGCTATTTCGGCTCTTTTTCTTGCAACCAGGGAAACTTTGCATAGGAAAACAGTTTACTTTAATGTATACGACCCAAGAGCCTTTCTTGTTGCCGAAACCCGGGATCGAACCAGGAAACTTTAGATCTTCAGTCTAACGCTCTTCCAACTGAGCTATTTCGGCTCTTTTCCCTGCAACTAGGGAAACTTTGCATAGGAAAACAGTTTACTTTAATGTATACGACCCAAAAGCCTTTCTTGTTGCCGAAATCCGGGATTGAACCAGGGACCTTTAGATCTTCAGTCTAACGCTCTCCCAACTGAGCTATTTCGGCTCTCTTTCATGCAAACAGGGAAACTTTACTGAAGCAAATAATTTACTTAAAGATACACGACCCAAAAGCCACTCGTGTTGCCGAAACCCGGGATCGAACCAGGGACCTATAGATCTTCAGTCTAACACGCTCCCAACTGAGCTATTTCGGCTCTCTCTCGTGCAAACAGGGAAGCTTTCATTTGGAAATAATTTGCTTTAAGATACACGATCCAAAAAGATTTCATATTGCCGAAACCCGGGATCTAACCAGGGACCTATAGATCTTCAGTCTAAAGCTCTCCCAACAGAGATATTTCGGCTCTTTTTCACGCAACCAGAAAACTTTGCATAGGAAAACAGTTTAAGTTTATGTATACGACCCAAAAGCCTTTCTTGTTGCCGTAATCCGGGATCGAACCAGGGACCTTTAGATCTTCAGTCTAACGCTCTCCCAAATGAGCTATTTCGGCTCTTTTTCACGCAACCAGGGAAACTTTGCATAGGAAAACAGTTTACTTGAATGTATACGACCCAAAAGCCTTTCTTGTTGCCGAAACCCGGGCTCGAACCAGGGACCTTTAGAACTTCAGCCTAACGCTCTCCCAACTGAGCTATTTCGGCTCTTTTTCATGCAACCAGGAAACTTTCCTTTGGAAATAATTTACTTTAAGATACACGATCCAAAAAGATTTCATATTGCCGAAACCCGGGATCGAACCATGGACCTTTAGATTTTCAGTCTAACGCTCTCCAAACTGAGCTATTTCGGCTCTCTTTCATGCAAACAGGGAAACTTTACTAAAGCAAATAATTTACTTTAAGATACACGATCCAAAAACATTTCATAGTGCCGAAACCCGGGATCGAACCAGGGACCTTTAGATCTTCAGTCTAACGCTCTCCCAACTGAGCTATTTCGGCTCTTTTTCACGCAAACAGGGAAACTTTGCATAGGAAAACAGTTTACTTTAATGTATACGACCCGAAAGCCTTTCTTGTTGCCGAAACCCGGGATCGAACCAGGGACCTTTAGATCTTCAGTCTAACGCTCTCTCAACTGAGCTATTTCGGCTCTTTCTCATGCATACAGGAAAACTTTCCTTTGGAAATAATTTACTTTAAGATACACGATCCAAAAAGATTTCATACTGCCGAAACCCGGGAACGAACCAGGGACCTTTAAGTCTTCAGTCTAACGCTCTCCCAACTGAGCTATTTCGGCTCTTGTTCATGCAACCAGGGAAACTTTCCTTTGGAAATAATTTACTTTAAGATACACGACCCAAAAAGATTTCATATTGCCGAAACCCGGGATCGAACCAGGGACCTTCAGATCTTCAGTCTAACGCTCTCCCAACTGAGCTATTTCGGCTCTTTTTCACGCAACCAGGGAAACTTTGCATAGGAAAACAGTTTACTTTAATGTATACGACCCAAAAGCCTTTCTTGTTGCCGAAACCCGGGATCGAACCAGGAACCTTTAGATCTTCAGTCTAACGCTCTTCCAACTGAGCTATT
>NW_028324238.1:945000-952500 GCF_054372755.1 Phalangium opilio | reverse complement strand
GTTCCACGCTCTCCCAAATGAGCTATTTCGGCTCTCTTTCGTGCAAACAGGGAAACTTTACTGAAGCAAATAATTTACTTTAAGATGCACGATCCAAAAAGATCTCATATTGCCGAAACCCGGGAAGAACCAGGGACCTTTAAGTCTTCAGTCTAACGCTCTCCCAACTGAGCTATTTCGGCTCTTTTCTCGCAACCAGGGAAACTTTGCTAGGGAAAACAGTTTGCTTTAATGTATACGACCCAAAAGCCTTTCTTGTTGCCGAAACGCGGGATCGAACCAGGGACCTTTACATCTTCAGTCTAACGCTCTCCCAACTGAGCTATTTCGGCTCTTTTCTCGCAACCAGGGAAACTTTGCTAGGGAAAACAGTTTGCTTTAATGTATACGACCCAAAAGCCTTTCTTGTTGCCGAAACGCGGGATCGAACCAGGGACCTTTAGATCTTCAGTCTAACGCTCTCCCAACTGAGCTATTTCGGCTCTTTTCTCGCAACCAGGGAAACTTTGCTAGGGAAAACAGTTTGCTTTAATGTATACGACCCAAAAGCCTTTCTTGTTGCCGAAACCCTGGATCGAACCAGGGACCTTTAGATCTTCAGTCTAACGCTTTCCCAACTGAGCTATTTCGGCTCTTTTTCCTGCAACCAGGGAAACTTTGCATAGGAAAACAGTTTATTTTAATGTATACGACCCAAAAGCCTTTCTTGTTGCCGAAACGCGGGATCGAACCAGGGACCTTTAGATCTTCAGTCTAACGCTCTCCCAACTGCGCTATTTCGGCTCTTTTTCATGCAACCAGGGAAACTTTCCTTTGGAAATAATTTACTTTAAAATACACGATCCAAAAAGATTTCATGTTGCCGCAACCCGGCATCGAACCAGGGACCTTTAGATCTTCAGTTCCACGCTCTCCCAAATGAGCTATTTCGGCTCTCTTTCGTGCAAACAGGGAAACTTTACTGAAGCAAATAATTTACTTTAAGATGCACGATCCAAAAAGATCTCATATTGCCGAAACCCGGGAAGAACCAGGGACCTTTAAGTCTTCAGTCTAACGCTCTCCCAACTGAGCTATTTCGGCTCTTTTCTCGCAACCAGGGAAACTTTGCTTGGGAAAACAGTTTGCTTTAATGTATACGACCCAAAAGCCTTTCTTGTTGCCGAAACGCGGGATCGAACCAGGGACCTTTACATCTTCAGTCTAACGCTCTCCCAACTGAGCTATTTCGGCTCTTTTCTCGCAACCAGGGAAACTTTGCTAGGGAAAACAGTTTGCTTTAATGTATACGAACCAAAAGCCTTTCTTGTTGCCGAAACCCTGGATCGAACCAGGGACCTTTAGATCTTCAGTCTAACGCTTTCCCAACTGAGCTATTTCGGCTCTTTTTCCTGCAACCAGGGAAACTTTGCATAGGAAAACAGTTTATTTTAATGTATACGACCCAAAAGCCTTTCTTGTTGCCGAAACGCGGGATCGAACCAGGGACCTTTAGATCTTCAGTCTAACGCTCTCCCAACTGAGCTATTTCGGCTCTTTTCTCGCAACCAGGGAAACTTTGCTAGGGAAAACAGTTTGCTTTAATGTATACGACCCAAAAGCCTTTCTTGTTGCCGAAACCCGGGATCGAACCAGGGACGTTTAGATCTTCAGTCTAACGCTCTCCCAACTGAGCTATTTCGGCTCTTTTTCACGCAACCAGATAACTTTGCATAGGAAAACAGTTTACGTTAATGTATACGACCCAAAAGCCTTTCTTGTTGCCGTAATCCGGGATCGAACCAGGGACCTTTAGATCTTGAGTCTAACGCTCTCCCAACTGACCTATTTCGGCTCTTTTTCACGCAACCAGGGAAACTTTGCATAGGAAAACAGTTTACTTTATTAATGTATACGACCCAAAAGCCTTTCTTGTTGCCGAAACCCGGGATCGAACCAGGGACCTTTAGATTTTCAGTCTAACGCTCTCCCAACTGAGCTATTTCGGCTCTTTTTCCTGCAACCAGGGAAACTTTGCTTGGGAAAACAGTTTGCTTTAATGTATACGAACCAAAAGCCTTTCTTGTTGCCGAAACCCGGGATCGAACCAGGGACCTTTAGATCTTCAGTCTAACGCTCTCCCAACTGAGCTATTTCGGCTCTTTTTCATGCAAACAGGGAAACGTTTCTGAAGCAAATAATTTACTTTAAGATACACGATCCAAAAAGATCTCATATTGCCGAAATCCGGGAAGAACCAGGGACCTTTAAGTCTTCAGTCTAACGCTCTCCCAACTGAGCTATTTCGGCTCTTTTTCACGCAACCAGGGAAACTTTGCTAGGGAAAACAGTTTGCTTTAATGTATACGACCCAAAAGCCTTTCTTGTTGCCGAAACCCGGGATCGAACCAGGGACGTTTAGATCTTCAGTCTAACGCTCTCCCAACTGACCTATTTCGGCTCTTTTTCACGCAACCAGAAAACTTTGCATAGGAAAACAGTTTACGTTAATGTATACGACCCAAAAGCCTTTCTTGTTGCCGTAATCCGGGATCGAACCAGGGACCTTTAGATCTTGAGTCTAACGCTCTCCCAACTGACCTATTTCGGCTCTTTTTCACGCAACCAGGGAAACTTTGCATAGGAAAACAGTTTACGTTAATGTATACGACCCAAAAGCCTTTCTTGTTGCCGTAATCCGGGATCGAACCAGGGACCTTTAGATCTTGAGTCTAACGCTCTCCCAACTGACCTATTTCGGCTCTTTTTCACGCAACCAGGGAAACTTTGCATAGGAAAACAGTTTACTTTAATGTATACGACCCAAATCCTTTCTTGTTGCCGAAACCCGGGATCGAACCAGGGCCCTTTAGATTTTCAGTCTAACGCTCTCCCAACTGAGCTATTTCGGCTCTTTTTCCTGCAACCAGGGAAACTTTGCTTGGGAAAACAGTTTGCTTTAATGTATACGAACCAAAAGCCTTTCTTGTTGCCGAAACCCGGGATCGAACCAGGGACCCTTAGATCTTCAGTCTAACTCTCTCCCAACTGAGCTATTTCGGCTCTTTTTCATGCAAACAGGGAAACGTTTCTGAAGCAAATAATTTACTTTAAGATACACGATCCAAAAAGATCTCATATTGCCGAAATCCGGGAAGAACCAGGGACCTTTAAGTCTTCAGTCTAACGCTCTCCCAACTGAGCTATTTCGGCTCTTTTTCACGCAACCAGGGAAACTTTGCATAGGAAAACAGTTTATTTTAATGTATACGACCCAAAAGCCTTTCTTGTTGCCGAAACGCGGGATCGAACCAGGGACCTTTAGATCTTCAGTCTAACGCTCTCCCAACTGAGCTATTTCGGCTCTTTTCTCGCAACCAGGGAAACTTTGCTAGGGAAAACAGTTTGCTTTAATGTATACGACCCAAAAGCCTTTCTTGTTGCCGAAACCCGGGATCGAACCAGGGACGTTTAGATCTTCAGTCTAACGCTCTCCCAACTGAGCTATTTCGGCTCTTTTTCACGCAACAAGAAAACTTTGCATAGGAAAACAGTTTACGTTAATGTATACGACCCAAAAGCCTTTCTTGTTGCCGTAATCCGGGATCGAACCAGGGACCCAAGGATCTTAAGTCTAACGCTCTCCCAACTGACCTATTTCGGCTCTTTTTCACGCAACCAGGGAAACTTTGCATAGGAAAACAGTTTACGTTAATGTATACGACCCAAAAGCCTTTCTTGTTGCCGAAATCCGGGATTGAACCAGGGACCTTTAGATCTTCAGTCTAACGCTCTCCCAACTGAGCTATTTCGGCTCTCTTTCATGCAAACAGGGAAACTTTACTGAAGCAAATAATTTACTTAAAGATACACGACCCAAAAGCCACTCGTGTTGCCGAAACCCGGGATCGAACCAGGGACCTATAGATCTTCAGTCTAACACGCTCCCAACTGAGCTATTTCGGCTCTCTTTCGTGCAAACAGGGAAGCTTTCATTTGGAAATAATTTACTTTAAGATACACGATCCAAAAAGATTTCATATTGCCGAAACCCGGGATCGAACCAGGGACCTTTAGATCTTGAGTCTAACGCTCTCCCAACTGACCTATTTCGGCTCTTTTTCACGCAACCAGGGAAACTTTGCATAGGAAAACAGTTTACTTTAATGTATACGACCCAAAAGCCTTTCTTGTTGCCGAAACCCGGGATCGAACCAGGGACCTTTAGATTTTCAGTCTAACGCTCTCCCAACTGAGCTATTTCGGCTCTTTTTCCTGCAACCAGGGAAACTTTGCTTGGGAAAACAGTTTGCTTTAATGTATACGAACCAAAAGCCTTTCTTGTTGCCGAAACCCGGGATCGAACCAGGGACCTTTAGATCTTCAGTCTAACGCTCTCCCAACTGAGCTATTTCGGCTCTTTTTCATGCAAACAGGGAAACTTTTCTTAAGCAAATAATTTACTTTAAGATACACGATCCAAAAAGATCTCATATTGCCGAAACCCGGGAAGAACCAGGGACCTTTAAGTCTTCAGTCTAACGCTCTCCCAACTGAGCTATTTCGGCTCTTTTTCACGCAACCAGGGAAACTTTGCATAGGAAAACAGTTTACTTTAATGTATACGACCCAAAAGCCTTTCTTGTTGCCGAAACCCGAGATCGAACCAGGGACCTAAGATCTTTAGTCTAACGCTCTCCCAACTGAGCTATTTCGGCTCTTTTTCCTGCAACCAGGGAAACTTTGCATAGGAAAACAGTTTACTTTAATGTATACGACCCAACAGCCTTTCTTGTTGCCGAAACCCGGAATCGAAGCAGGGACCTTCAGATCTTCAGTCTAACGCTCTCCCAACTGCGCTATTTCGGCTCTTTTTCATGCAACCAGGGAAACTTTCCTTTGGAAATAATTTACTTTAAAATACACGATCCAAAAAGATTTCATGTTGCCGCAACCCGGCATCGAACCAGGGACCTTTAGATCTTCAGTTCCACGCTCTCCCAAATGAGCTATTTCGGCTCTCTTTCGTGCAAACAGGGAAACTTTACTGAAGCAAATAATTTACTTTAAGATGCACGATCCAAAAAGATCTCATATTGCCGAAACCCGGGAAGAACCAGGGACCTTTAAGTCTTCAGTCTAACGCTCTCCCAACTGAGCTATTTCGGCTCTTTTCTCGCAACCAGGGAAACTTTGCTAGGGAAAACAGTTTGCTTTAATGTATACGACCCAAAAGCCTTTCTTGTTGCCGAAACGCGGGATCGAACCAGGGACCTTTAGATCTTCAGTCTAACGCTCTCCCAACTGAGCTATTTCGGCTCTTTTCTCGCAACCAGGGAAACTTTGCTAGGGAAAACAGTTTGCTTTAATGTATACGAACCAAAAGCCTTTCTTGTTGCCGAAACCCTGGATCGAACCAGGGACCTTTAGATCTTCAGTCTAACGCTTTCCCAACTGAGCTATTTCGGCTCTTTTTCCTGCAACCAGGGAAACTTTGCATAGGAAAACAGTTTATTTTAATGTATACGACCCAAAAGCCTTTCTTGTTGCCGAAACGCGGGATCGAACCAGGGACCTTTAGATCTTCAGTCTAACGCTCTCCCAACTGAGCTATTTCGGCTCTTTTCTCGCAACCAGGGAAACTTTGCTAGGGAAAACAGTTTGCTTTAATGTATACGACCCAAAAGCCTTTCTTGTTGCCGAAACCCGGGATCGAACCAGGGACGTTTAGATCTTCAGTCTAACGCTCTCCCAACTGAGCTATTTCGGCTCTTTTTCACGCAACCAGAAAACTTTGCATAGGAAAACAGTTTACGTTAATGTATACGACCCAAAAGCCTTTCTTGTTGCCGTAATCCGGGATCGAACCAGGGACCTTTAGATCTTGAGTCTAACGCTCTCCCAACTGACCTATTTCGGCTCTTTTTCACGCAACCAGGGAAACTTTGCATAGGAAAACAGTTTACTTTATTAATGTATACGACCCAAAAGCCTTTCTTGTTGCCGAAACCCGGGATCGAACCAGGGACCTTTAGATTTTCAGTCTAACGCTCTCCCAACTGAGCTATTTCGGCTCTTTTTCCTGCAACCAGGGAAACTTTGCTTGGGAAAACAGTTTGCTTTAATGTATACGAACCAAAAGCCTTTCTTGTTGCCGAAACCCGGGATCGAACCAGGGACCTTTAGATCTTCAGTCTAACGCTCTCCCAACTGAGCTATTTCGGCTCTTTTTCATGCAAACAGGGAAACGTTTCTGAAGCAAATAATTTACTTTAAGATACACGATCCAAAAAGATCTCATATTGCCGAAATCCGGGAAGAACCAGGGACCTTTAAGTCTTCAGTCTAACGCTCTCCCAACTGAGCTATTTCGGCTCTTTTTCACGCAACCAGGGAAACTTTGCTAGGGAAAACAGTTTGCTTTAATGTATACGACCCAAAAGCCTTTCTTGTTGCCGAAACCCGGGATCGAACCAGGGACGTTTAGATCTTCAGTCTAACGCTCTCCCAACTGACCTATTTCGGCTCTTTTTCACGCAACCAGAAAACTTTGCATAGGAAAACAGTTTACGTTAATGTATACGACCCAAAAGCCTTTCTTGTTGCCGTAATCCGGGATCGAACCAGGGACCTTTAGATCTTGAGTCTAACGCTCTCCCAACTGACCTATTTCGGCTCTTTTTCACGCAACCAGGGAAACTTTGCATAGGAAAACAGTTTACGTTAATGTATACGACCCAAAAGCCTTTCTTGTTGCCGAAATCCGGGATTGAACCAGGGACCTTTAGATCTTCAGTCTAACGCTCTCCCAACTGAGCTATTTCGGCTCTCTTTCATGCAAACAGGGAAACTTTACTGAAGCAAATAATTTACTTAAAGATACACGACCCAAAAGCCACTCGTGTTGCCGAAACCCGGGATCGAACCAGGGACCTATAGATCTTCAGTCTAACACGCTCCCAACTGAGCTATTTCGGCTCTCTTTCGTGCAAACAGGGAAACTTTGCTTGGGAAAACAGTTTGCTTTAATGTATACGACCCAAAAGCCTTTCTTGTTGCCGAAACCCGGGATCGAACCAGGGACGTTTAGATCTTCAGTCTAACGCTCTCCCAACTGAGCTATTTCGGCTCTTTTTCACGCAACCAGAAAACTTTGCATAGGAAAACAGTTTACGTTAATGTATACGACCCAAAAGCCTTTCTTGTTGCCGTAATCCGGGATCGAACCAGGGACCTTTAGATCTTGAGTCTAACGCTCTCCCAACTGACCTATTTCGGCTCTTTTTCACGCAACCAGGGAAACTTTGCATAGGAAAACAGTTTACTTTATTAATGTATACGACCCAAAAGCCTTTCTTGTTGCCGAAACCCGGGATCGAACCAGGGACCTTTAGGTTTTCAGTCTAACGCTCTCCCAACTGAGCTATTTCGGCTCTTTTTCCTGCAACCAGGGAAACTTTGCTTGGGAAAACAGTTTGCTTTAATGTATACGAACCAAAAGCCTTTCTTGTTGCCGAAACC
>NW_028324238.1:932500-940000 GCF_054372755.1 Phalangium opilio | reverse complement strand
CTTCAGTCTAACGCTCTCCCAACTGACCTATTTCGGCTCTTTTTCACGCAACCAGAAAACTTTGCATAGGAAAACAGTTTACGTTAATGTATACGACCCAAAAGCCTTTCTTGTTGCCGTAATCCGGGATCGAACCAGGGACCTTTAGATCTTGAGTCTAACGCTCTCCCAACTGACCTATTTCGGCTCTTTTTCACGCAACCAGGGAAACTTTGCATAGGAAAACAGTTTACTTTAATGTATACGACCCAAATCCTTTCTTGTTGCCGAAACCCGGGATCGAACCAGGGCCCTTTAGATTTTCAGTCTAACGCTCTCCCAACTGAGCTATTTCGGCTCTTTTTCCTGCAACCAGGGAAACTTTGCTTGGGAAAACAGTTTGCTTTAATGTATACGAACCAAAAGCCTTTCTTGTTGCCGAAACCCGGGATCGAACCAGGGACGTTTAGATCTTCAGTCTAACGCTCTCCCAACTGACCTATTTCGGCTCTTTTTCACGCAACCAGAAAACTTTGCATAGGAAAACAGTTTACGTTAATGTATACGACCCAAAAGCCTTTCTTGTTGCCGTAATCCGGGATCGAACCAGGGACCTTTAGATCTTGAGTCTAACGCTCTCCCAACTGACCTATTTCGGCTCTTTTTCACGCAACCAGGGAAACTTTGCATAGGAAAACAGTTTACGTTAATGTATACGACCCAAAAGCCTTTCTTGTTGCCGAAATCCGGGATTGAACCAGGGACCTTTAGATCTTCAGTCTAACGCTCTCCCAACTGAGCTATTTCGCCTCTCTTTCATGCAAACAGGGAAACTTTACTGAAGCAAATAATTTACTTAAAGATACACGACCCAAAAGCCACTCGTGTTGCCGAAACCCGGGATCGAACCAGGGACCTATAGATCTTCAGTCTAACACGCTCCCAACTGAGCTATTTCGGCTCTCTTTCGTGCAAACAGGGAAACTTTGCTTGGGAAAACAGTTTGCTTTAATGTATACGACCCAAAAGCCTTTCTTGTTGCCGAAACCCGGGATCGAACCAGGGACGTTTAGATCTTCAGTCTAACGCTCTCCCAACTGAGCTATTTCGGCTCTTTTTCACGCAACCAGAAAACTTTGCATAGGAAAACAGTTTACGTTAATGTATACGACCCAAAAGCCTTTCTTGTTGCCGTAATCCGGGATCGAACCAGGGACCTTTAGATCTTGAGTCTAACGCTCTCCCAACTGACCTATTTCGGCTCTTTTTCACGCAACCAGGGAAACTTTGCATAGGAAAACAGTTTACTTTATTAATGTATACGACCCAAAAGCCTTTCTTGTTGCCGAAACCCGGGATCGAACCAGAGACCTTTAGATTTTCAGTCTAACGCTCTCCCAACTGAGCTATTTCGGCTCTTTTTCCTGCAACCAGGGAAACTTTGCTTGGGAAAACAGTTTGCTTTAATGTATACGAACCAAAAGCCTTTCTTGTTGCCGAAACCCGGGATCGAACCAGGGACCTTTAGATCTTCAGTCTAACGCTCTCCCAACTGAGCTATTTCGGCTCTTTTTCATGCAAACAGGGAAACGTTTCTGAAGCAAATAATTTACTTTAAGATACACGATCCAAAAAGATCTCATATTGCCGAAATCCGGGAAGAACCAGGGACCTTTAAGTCTTCAGTCTAACGCTCTCCCAACTGAGCTATTTCGGCTCTTTTTCACGCAACCAGGGAAACTTTGCTAGGGAAAACAGTTTGCTTTAATGTATACGACCCAAAAGCCTTTCTTGTTGCCGAAACCCGGGATCGAACCAGGGACGTTTAGATCTTCAGTCTAACGCTCTCCCAACTGACCTATTTCGGCTCTTTTTCACGCAACCAGAAAACTTTGCATAGGAAAACAGTTTACGTTAATGTATACGACCCAAAAGCCTTTCTTGTTGCCGTAATCCGGGATCGAACCAGGGACCTTTAGATCTTGAGTCTAACGCTCTCCCAACTGACCTATTTCGGCTCTTTTTCACGCAACCAGGGAAACTTTGCATAGGAAAACAGTTTACTTTAATGTATACGACCCAAATCCTTTCTTGTTGCCGAAACCCGGGATCGAACCAGGGCCCTTTAGATTTTCAGTCTAACGCTCTCCCAACTGAGCTATTTCGGCTCTTTTTCCTGCAACCAGGGAAACTTTGCTTGGGAAAACAGTTTGCTTTAATGTATACGAACCAAAAGCCTTTCTTGTTGCCGAAACCCGGGATCGAACCAGGGACCTTTAGATCTTCAGTCTAACTCTCTCCCAACTGAGCTATTTCGGCTCTTTTTCATGCAAACAGGGAAACGTTTCTGAAGCAAATAATTTACTTTAAGATACACGATCCAAAAAGATCTCATATTGCCGAAATCCGGGAAGAACCAGGGACCTTTAAGTCTTCAGTCTAACGCTCTCCCAACTGAGCTATTTCGGCTCTTTTTCACGCAACCAGGGAAACTTTGCATAGGAAAACAGTTTACGTTAATGTATACGACCCAAAAGCCTTTCTTGTTGCCGAAATCCGGGATTGAACCAGGGACCTTTAGATCTTCAGTCTAACGCTCTCCCAACTGAGCTATTTCGCCTCTCTTTCATGCAAACAGGGAAACTTTACTGAAGCAAATAATTTACTTAAAGATACACGACCCAAAAGCCACTCGTGTTGCCGAAACCCGGGATCGAACCAGGGACCTATAGATCTTCAGTCTAACACGCTCCCAACTGAGCTATTTCGGCTCTCTTTCGTGCAAACAGGGAAACTTTGCTTTAGAAAACAGTTTGCTTTAATGTATACGACCCAAAAGCCTTTCTTGTTGCCGAAACCCGGGATCGAACCAGGGACGTTTAGATCTTCAGTCTAACGCTCTCCCAACTGAGCTATTTCGGCTCTTTTTCACGCAACCAGAAAACTTTGCATAGGAAAACAGTTTACGTTAATGTATACGACCCAAAAGCCTTTCTTGTTGCCGTAATCCGGGATCGAACCAGGGACCTTTAGATCTTGAGTCTAACGCTCTCCCAACTGACCTATTTCGGCTCTTTTTCACGCAACCAGGGAAACTTTGCATAGGAAAACAGTTTACTTTATTAATGTATACGACCCAAAAGCCTTTCTTGTTGCCGAAACCCGGGATCGAACCAGAGACCTTTAGATTTTCAGTCTAACGCTCTCCCAACTGAGCTATTTCGGCTCTTTTTCCTGCAACCAGGGAAACTTTGCTTGGGAAAACAGTTTGCTTTAATGTATACGAACCAAAAGCCTTTCTTGTTGCCGAAACCCGGGATCGAACCAGGGACCTTTAGATCTTCAGTCTAACGCTCTCCCAACTGAGCTATTTCGGCTCTTTTTCATGCAAACAGGGAAACGTTTCTGAAGCAAATAATTTACTTTAAGATACACGATCCAAAAAGATCTCATATTGCCGAAATCCGGGAAGAACCAGGGACCTTTAAGTCTTCAGTCTAACGCTCTCCCAACTGAGCTATTTCGGCTCTTTTTCACGCAACCAGGGAAACTTTGCTAGGGAAAACAGTTTGCTTTAATGTATACGACCCAAAAGCCTTTCTTGTTGCCGAAACCCGGGATCGAACCAGGGACGTTTAGATCTTCAGTCTAACGCTCTCCCAACTGACCTATTTCGGCTCTTTTTCACGCAACCAGAAAACTTTGCATAGGAAAACAGTTTACGTTAATGTATACGACCCAAAAGCCTTTCTTGTTGCCGTAATCCGGGATCGAACCAGGGACCTTTAGATCTTGAGTCTAACGCTCTCCCAACTGACCTATTTCGGCTCTTTTTCACGCAACCAGGGAAACTTTGCATAGGAAAACAGTTTACTTTAATGTATACGACCCAAATCCTTTCTTGTTGCCGAAACCCGGGATCGAACCAGGGCCCTTTAGATTTTCAGTCTAACGCTCTCCCAACTGAGCTATTTCGGCTCTTTTTCCTGCAACCAGGGAAACTTTGCTTGGGAAAACAGTTTGCTTTAATGTATACGAACCAAAAGCCTTTCTTGTTGCCGAAACCCGGGATCGAACCAGGGACCTTTAGATCTTCAGTCTAACTCTCTCCCAACTGAGCTATTTCGGCTCTTTTTCATGCAAACAGGGAAACGTTTCTGAAGCAAATAATTTACTTTAAGATACACGATCCAAAAAGATCTCATATTGCCGAAATCCGGGAAGAACCAGGGACCTTTAAGTCTTCAGTCTAACGCTCTCCCAACTGAGCTATTTCGGCTCTTTTTCACGCAACCAGGGAAACTTTGCATAGGAAAACAGTTTATTTTAATGTATACGACCCAAAAGCCTTTCTTGTTGCCGAAACGCGGGATCGAACCAGGGACCTTTAGATCTTCAGTCTAACGCTCTCCCAATTGAGCTATTTCGGCTCTTTTCTCGCAACCAGGGAAACTTTGCTAGGGAAAACAGTTTGCTTTAATGTATACGACCCAAAAGCCTTTCTTGTTGCCGAAACCCGGGATCGAACCAGGGACGTTTAGATCTTCAGTCTAACGCTCTCCCAACTGAGCTATTTCGGCTCTTTTTCACGCAACCAGAAAACTTTGCATAGGAAAACAGTTTACGTTAATGTATACGACCCAAAAGCCTTTCTTGTTGCCGTAATCCGGGATCGAACCAGGGACCTTTAGATCTTAAGTCTAACGCTCTCCCAACTGACCTATTTCGGCTCTTTTTCACGCAACCAGGGAAACTTTGCATAGGAAAACAGTTTACGTTAATGTATACGACCCAAAAGCCTTTCTTGTTGCCGTAATCCGGGATCGAACCAGGGACCTTTAGATCTTGAGTCTAACGCTCTCCCAACTGACCTATTTCGGCTCTTTTTCACGCAACCAGGGAAACTTTGCATAGGAAAACAGTTTACTTTAATGTATACGACCCAAATCCTTTCTTGTTGCCGAAACCCGGGATCGAACCAGGGACCTTTAGATTTTCAGTCTAACGCTCTCCCAACTGAGCTATTTCGGCTCTTTTTCCTGCAACCAGGGAAACTTTGCTTGGGAAAACAGTTTGCTTTAATGTATACGAACCAAAAGCCTTTCTTGTTGCCGAAACCCGGGATCGAACCAGGGACGTTTAGATTTTCAGTCTAACGCTCTCCCAACTGAGCTATTTCGGCTCTTTTTCACGCAACCAGAAAACTTTGCATAGGAAAACAGTTTACGTTAATGTATACGACCCAAAAGCCTTTCTTGTTGCCGTAATCCGGGATCGAACCAGGGACCTTTAGATCTTGAGTCTAACGCTCTCCCAACTGACCTATTTCGGCTCTTTTTCACGCAACCAGGGAAACTTTGCATAGGAAAACAGTTTACTTTAATGTATACGACCCAAAAGCCTTTCTTGTTGCCGAAACCCGGGATCGAACCAAGGACCTTTAGATCTTCAGTCTAACGCTTTCCCAACTGAGCTATTTCGGCTCTTTTTCCTGCAACCAGGGAAAATTTGCATAGGAAAACAGTTTACTTTAATGTATACGACCCAAAAGCCTTTCTTGTTGCCGAAACGCGGGATCGAACCAGGGACCTTTAGATCTTCAGTCTAACGCTCTCCCAACTGAGCTATTTCGGCTCTTTTCTCGCAACCAGGGAAACTTTGCTAGGGAAAACAGTTTGCTTTAATGTATACGAACCAAAAGCCTTTCTTGTTGCCGAAACCCTGGATCGAACCAGGGACCTTTAGATCTTCAGTCTAACGCTTTCCCAACTGAGCTATTTCGGCTCTTTTTCCTGCAACCAGGGAAACTTTGCATAGGAAAACAGTTTATTTTAATGTATACGACCCAAAAGCCTTTCTTGTTGCCGAAACGCGGGATCGAACCAGGGACCTTTAGATCTTCAGTCTAACGCTCTCCCAACTGAGCTATTTCGGCTCTTTTCTCGCAACCAGGGAAACTTTGCTAGGGAAAACAGTTTGCTTTAATGTATACGACCCAAAAGCCTTTCTTGTTGCCGAAACCCGGGATCGAACCAGGGACGTTTAGATCTTCAGTCTAACGCTCTCCCAACTGAGCTATTTCGGCTCTTTTTCACGCAACCAGAAAACTTTGCATAGGAAAACAGTTTACGTTAATGTATACGACCCAAAAGCCTTTCTTGTTGCCGTAATCCGGGATCGAACCAGGGACCTTTAGATCTTGAGTCTAACGCTCTCCCAACTGACCTATTTCGGCTCTTTTTCACGCAACCAGGGAAACTTTGCATAGGAAAACAGTTTACTTTAATGTATACGAACCAAAAGCCTTTCTTGTTGCCGTAATCCGGGATCGAACCAGGGACCTTTAGATTTTCAGTCTAACGCTCTCCCAACTGAGCTATTTCGGCTCTTTTTCCTGCAACCAGGGAAACTTTGCTTGGGAAAACAGTTTGCTTTAATGTATACGAACCAAAAGCCTTTCTTGTTGCCGAAACCCGGGATCGAACCAGGGACCTTTAGATCTTCAGTCTAACTCTCTCCCAACTGAGCTATTTCGGCTCTTTTTCATGCAAACAGGGAAACGTTTCTGAAGCAAATAATTTACTTTAAGATACACGATCCAAAAAGATCTCATATTGCCGAAATCCGGGAAGAACCAGGGACCTTTAAGTCTTCAGTCTAACGCTCTCCCAACTGAGCTATTTCGGCTCTTTTTCACGCAACCAGGGAAACTTTGCTAGGGAAAACAGTTTGCTTTAATGTATACGACCCAAAAGCCTTTCTTGTTGCCGAAACCCGGGATCGAACCAGGGACGTTTAGATTTTCAGTCTAACGCTCTCCCAACTGAGCTATTTCGGCTCTTTTTCACGCAACCAGAAAACTTTGCATAGGAAAACAGTTTACGTTAAGGTATACGACCCAAAAGCCTTTCTTGTTGCCGTAATCCGGGATCGAACCAGGGACCTTTAGATCTTGAGTCTAACGCTCTCCCAACTGACCTATTTCGGCTCTTTTTCACGCAACCAGGGAAACTTTGCATAGGAAAACAGTTTACTTTAATGTATACGACCCAAAAGCCTTTCTTGTTGCCGAAACCCGGGATCGAACCAAGGACCTTTAGATCTTCAGTCTAACGCTTTCCCAACTGAGCTATTTCGGCTCTTTTTCCTGCAACCAGGGAAAATTTGCATAGGAAAACAGTTTACTTTAATGTATACGACCCAAAAGCCTTTCTTGTTGCCGAAACGCGGGATCGAACCAGGGACCTTTAGATCTTCAGTCTAACGCTCTCCCAACTGAGCTATTTCGGCTCTTTTCTCGCAACCAGGGAAACTTTGCTAGGGAAAACAGTTTGCTTTAATGTATACGACCCAAAAGCCTTTCTTGTTGCCGAAACCCGGGATCGAACCAGGGACGTTTAGATTTTCAGTCTAACGCTCTCCCAACTGAGCTATTTCGGCTCTTTTTCACGCAACCAGAAAACTTTGCATAGGAAAACAGTTTACGTTAAGGTATACGACCCAAAAGCCTTTCTTGTTGCC
>NW_028324238.1:925000-927500 GCF_054372755.1 Phalangium opilio | reverse complement strand
TCTTGAGTCTAACGCTCTCCCAACTGACCTATTTCGGCTCTTTTTCCTGCAACCAGGGAAACTTTGCATAGGAAAACAGTTTACTTTAATGTATACGACCCAAATCCTTTCTTGTTGCCGAAACCCGGGATCGAACCAGGGACCTTTAGATGTTCAGTCTAACGCTTTCCCAACTGAGCTATTTCGGCTCTTTTTCCTGCAACCAGGGAAACTTTGCATAGGAAAACAGTTTACTTTAATGTATACGACCCAAAAGCCTTTCTTGTTGCCGAAACCCGGGATCGAACCAGGGACCTTTAGATCTTTCAGTCTAACGCTTTCCCAACTGAGCTATTTCGGCTCTTTTTCCTGCAACCAGGGAAACTTTGCATAGGAAAACAGTTTACTTTAATGTATACGACCCAAAAGCCTTTCTTGTTGCCGAAACGCGGGATCGAACCAGGGACCTTTAGATCTTCAGTCTAACGCTCTCCCAACTGAGCTATTTCGGCTCTTTTCTCGCAACCAGGGAAACTTTGCTAGGGAAAACAGTTTGCTTTAATGTATACGAACCAAAAGCCTTTCTTGTTGCCGAAACCCTGGATCGAACCAGGGACCTTTAGATCTTCAGTCTAACGCTTTCCCAACTGAGCTATTTCGGCTCTTTTTCCTGCAACCAGGGAAACTTTGCATAGGAAAACAGTTTACTTTAATGTATACGACCCAAAAGCCTTTCTTGTTGCCGAAACCCGGGATCGAACCAAGGACCTTTAGATCTTCAGTCTAACGCTTTCCCAACTGAGCTATTTCGGCTCTTTTTCCTGCAACCAGGGAAAATTTGCATAGGAAAACAGTTTACTTTAATGTATACGACCCAAAAGCCTTTCTTGTTGCCGAAACGCGGGATCGAACCAGGGACCTTTAGATCTTCAGTCTAACGCTCTCCCAACTGAGCTATTTCGGCTCTTTTCTCGCAACCAGGGAAACTTTGCTAGGGAAAACATTTTGCTTTAATGTATACGACCCAAAAGCCTTTCTTGTTGCCGAAACCCGGGATCGAACCAGGGACGTTTAGATCTTCAGTCTAACGCTCTCCCAACTGAGCTATTTCGGCTCTTTTTCACGCAACCAGAAAACTTTGCATAGGAAAACAGTTTACGTTAATGTATACGACCCAAAAGCCTTTCTTGTTGCCGTAATCCGGGATCGAACCAGGGACCTTTAGATCTTGAGTCTAACGCTCTCCCAACTGACCTATTTCGGCTCTTTTTCACGCAACCAGGGAAACTTTGCATAGGAAAACAGTTTACGTTAATGTATACGACCCAAAAGCCTTTCTTGTTGCCGTAATCCGGGATCGAACCAGGGACCTTTAGATCTTGAGTCTAACGCTCTCCCAACTGACCTATTTCGGCTCTTTTTCACGCAACCAGGGAAACTTTGCATAGGAAAACAGTTTACTTTAATGTATACGACCCAAATCCTTTCTTGTTGCCGAAACCCGGGATCGAACCAGGGACCTTTAGATTTTCAGTCTAACGCTCTCCCAACTGAGCTATTTCGGCTCTTTTTCCTGCAACCAGGGAAACTTTGCTTGGGAAAACAGTTTGCTTTAATGTATACGAACCAAAAGCCTTTCTTGTTGCCGAAACCCGGGATCGAACCAGGGACCTTTAGATCTTCAGTCTAACTCTCTATCAACTGAGCTATTTCGGCTCTTTTTCATGCAAACAGGGAAACGTTTCTGAAGCAAATAATTTACTTTAAGATACACGATCCAAAAAGATCTCATATTGCCGAAATCCGGGAAGAACCAGGGACCTTTAAGTCTTCAGTCTAACGCTCTCCCAACTGAGCTATTTCGGCTCTTTTTCACGCAACCAGGGAAACTTTGCATAGGAAAACAGTTTATTTTAATGTATACGACCCAAAAGCCTTTCTTGTTGCCGAAACGCGGGATCGAACCAGGGACCTTTAGATCTTCAGTCTAACGCTCTCCCAACTGAGCTATTTCGGCTCTTTTCTCGCAACCAGGGAAACTTTGCTAGGGAAAACAGTTTGCTTTAATGTATACGACCCAAAAGCCTTTCTTGTTGCCGAAACCCGGGATCGAACCAGGGACGTTTAGATTTTCAGTCTAACGCTCTCCCAACTGAGCTATTTCGGCTCTTTTTCACGCAACCAGAAAACTTTGCATAGGAAAACAGTTTACGTTAATGTATACGACCCAAAAGCCTTTCTTGTTGCCGTAATCCGGGATCGAACCAGGGACCTTTAGATCTTGAGTCTAACGCTCTCCCAACTGACCTATTTCGGCTCTTTTTCACGCAACCAGGGAAACTTTGCATAGGAAAACAGTTTACTTTAATGTATACGACCCAAAAGCCTTTCTTGTTGCCGAAACCCGGGATCGAACCAAGGACCTTTAGATCTTCAGTCTAACGCTTTCCCAACTGAGCTATTTCGGCTCTTTTTCCTGCAACCAGGGAAAATTTGCATAGGAAAACAGTTTACTTTAATG
>NW_028324236.1:762500-777500 GCF_054372755.1 Phalangium opilio | reverse complement strand
TGTAAAACCGGAAAATTGCTGCCTCCTGGCTCGCCACTAGATCAACAGGGATCGTTCCGCACATGATGGTAAGGGCGTCGTGGGAAACGGTTCTGTATGCGCGTGAAACTCGTAGAAGGGCAATACGCTGAATGCGATTTAACAAGGTTATCATAGTCTTATTAGCCTGCTCCTTCCACCAGGCTCCGGCACCATAGACAATCACTCGTTCGAGGGCGCCTTTGTAAATCTGAAGCAGAGCTGCCCCGGACAGACCCCAGTTCGCTCTGGCAAATGTCGCCAGGTCATGGGTAAGTAACGTTATTCTCGTCTTGATCCACTTTAAATGTGGAATAAAATTTAAATGGCGATCAACAATCACACCTAGATATTTTATTTCGTCTTTGTGTTTGAGGGTCTTACCCTCCAACTTAAAAATGGGATAGCGGGGATGCTTTGCTTTTTTCCTGAATGGCGCGTGCTTCGGAAAGGTAAGTACTTGCGTTTTTGTGGTCGAGAACGTTAATTTGTTTTCTGCTCGCCATCCATCAATTATTCTTAAAAGTTCATTACCACATAATTCCAGGTTTTTCCTAGATTGAGCGCTGATCATCAAAAGAAGATCATCGGCAAATGCCCGAGTTTCAGTACCATCAGGGTATGCCTTTCGCAACACGTCATCAATAACTAAGTTCCACAAAAGTGGCCCTAAGCATGAACCCTGGGGGCAACCTCGGTGATGGTTCTAGTAATTACTGCGTCTGGTGTGTACACGCGGGCCTTCCGGTCGGTCAGAAACGCTGCGACAAGTGAGTATAGGTTGCTAGGACAGTGTCTTTTTTTCAGAGAATGGAGAATCCCAGGAACCCACACCCTGTCGAAAGCACCCTGTATATCAAGCGAGATTAAAGATGTATATAGGCCCGAGGTCTTATTGGACTCAATTTGCTTTATAGCCTTGAACAGGGCCGCAGCGGTGGAATGGTCGTGTCTAAAGCCGTACTGATTGTCGTGGAGAGGTGCGTTTTTATGTAGAAAATGGTAGAGACGGTTCGTCATTACCTTGTCAAGGAGTTTGCAAAGAAGTGGCATAAGACTAATTGGCCGGTATGAAGTACTTAATTCCGGATCCTTGCCAGGTTTATTTAGAAGGATCAGCTTGGCAATCTTCTAGCTACTAGGAAAATAGCCGTTCATGAAGCAGGTATTAAGCAGGGCCAAGAAAAGGTCTTTCCGAACGATATAGAGATTACGAAAAATTTCTACAGTGAGGCCGTCGTACCCTGGAGCTTTACCACAGGGCAGATGATTAATAACCTCTGAAAGCTCATCCTCCTGGAACGGTACATCATTGTAGCTTAATGGGGGGTGCGTGACAGAAGCTCTTATTGTGGCTTGATGACCGTCATCAGAATTAGGGTCGTCATCGGGGAATAGGTCATCAAGGATTGTTTCGTATGTACTAGTAACGGTAGTTGTACTCGAACCATCTGGTCGGCGAATGGAGTGAATGGTTGAAGGATTACGGTTTTTGGATGTCGCTAATTTATAGGGAAGAGTAAATGGATTGATTTGGGTGACTGATGAGGAGTAGTTTGCCCACGAGTCCTGTTTAGATCTTCTCACATGTAGTTCGTATTTGGAAAGTTCTGCTTTGTATAATAGAGCAAAACGTTGTCCTTCAGGCGAAGCCTTTGGAAGCGACGGCGTAGCGCGCGTACTTGTTTGCGGTGAATGGTCAGTGCAGGTGTCCACCAAGGTACAGCCCGGTGTTGAGCCTGGATCTACGACAATTCGGAGAATGACAATTTGGAGAACGACAACTCGGAGCACGACAACTGGGTGAAAGACAGTTCGGTGAAAGCGACAATTGGGGGAAAGACAATTGGGTGAATCCGACAATTGGGGGAATGACAATTCGGCGAAAGCGACAACTGGGTGAAAGACAATTCGGAGAGTAGGACAACTGGCGGAACGACAATTAGGTGAATTGTACTTCTTGCTTACCGAAAGAATAACGCAGTTTTTTCACCTTAAAAAATTATTAAATGCAGGAGTGTCATTAAGGTGTCAGACATTAGTAATGATTGTCTACCATTGGGTCGAATCCCATTGGATCGAATGTCTTGTTCGACCGAATCCCATTAGACCGAATACCGCAATTTGGGCGGTTTTCCAATCATGAATTTTCCTTTCATTCCTATTTTCAATTGATTTTCTAATTAAACTTCTTGATATTAAAGCAAATAATATTTATGTTCACCAATAACATTCTTCAATAAATTTTGGTATTAATTTTCATTGTTGGAAATTGTCTAACCTAAACAAACCAAACCTAACATAACAGTAATGTTTTGGAAAAGGCAAATTATTTAAGAAGTCAATGAAGCTAAACATCAATATTTTGTCAAAGGCGTAACATTGTTAAATGAATTATAAAATATGAAATATTACTAACCTAACCTCACCTAACCAAACCAAACCAAACCAAACCTAACCTAACATAACAGTAATGTTTGGAAAAGGCAAATTATTTAAGAAGTCAATGAAGCTAAACATCAAAATTTTGGAAAAGGCGTAACATTGTTAAATAAATTATAAAATATTACTAACCTAACCTAACCTAACCAAACCAAATCTAACCTAACATAACATAACAGTAACTTGGCCCATTAGTTTTGAAAGTAATTTCAATTATTTTAACTTATTGTATTAACTACAATAAAAAATTTATTATATTGTTCCTCTATTCGTGAAAAACTGAGTTATTCTTTCGGTAAACAAGGAGTACAATTCACCGAATTGTCGTTCCGCCAGTTGTCCTACTCTCCGAATTGTCTTTCACCCAGTTGTCGCTTTCACCGAATTGTCATTCCCCCAATTGTCGGATTCACCCAATCGTCTTTCACCCAATTGTCGCGTTCACCGAATTGTCTTTCACCCAGTTGTCGTGCTCCGAGTTGTCGTTCTCCGAATTGTCATTCTCCGAATTGTCGTGATCCCTTGAGCCTTACCGCGGGGTTTGAGGGTAAGATCACATATAGTTTTAATAGTCGAATTGATCATCGATGCAAAAATGTCAATGTCTTCTGGTGTGGAACAAACTGGAATCGGTATGGTAGTGAGCAATTCCGTAGCCTTGGTTGTGAAAAGGGGATCTACGACAATTCGGAGAATGACAATTTGGAGAACGACAACTCGGAGCACGACAACTGGGTGAAAGACAGTTCGGTGAAAGCGACAATTGGGGGAAAGACAATTGGGTGAATCCGACAATTGGGGGAATGACAATTCGGCGAAAGCGACAACTGGGTGAAAGACAATTCGGAGAGTAGGACAACTGGCGGAACGACAATTAGGTGAATTGTACTTCTTGCTTACCGAAAGAATAACGCAGTTTTTTCACCTTAAAAAATTATTAAATGCAGGAGTGTCATTAAGGTGTCAGACATTAGTAATGATTGTCTACCATTGGGTCGAATCCCATTGGATCGAATGTCTTGTTCGACCGAATCCCATTAGACCGAATACCGCAATTTGGGCGGTTTTCCAATCATGAATTTTCCTTTCATTCCTATTTTCAATTGATTTTCTAATTAAACTTCTTGATATTAAAGCAAATAATATTTATGTTCACCAATAACATTCTTCAATAAATTTTGGTATTAATTTTCATTGTTGGAAATTGTCTAACCTAAACAAACCAAACCTAACATAACAGTAATGTTTTGGAAAAGGCAAATTATTTAAGAAGTCAATGAAGCTAAACATCAATATTTTGTCAAAGGCGTAACATTGTTAAATGAATTATAAAATATGAAATATTACTAACCTAACCTCACCTAACCAAACCAAACCAAACCAAACCTAACCTAACATAACAGTAATGTTTGGAAAAGGCAAATTATTTAAGAAGTCAATGAAGCTAAACATCAAAATTTTGGAAAAGGCGTAACATTGTTAAATAAATTATAAAATATTACTAACCTAACCTAACCTAACCAAACCAAATCTAACCTAACATAACATAACAGTAACTTGGCCCATTAGTTTTGAAAGTAATTTCAATTATTTTAACTTATTGTATTAACTACAATAAAAAATTTATTATATTGTTCCTCTATTCGTGAAAAACTGAGTTATTCTTTCGGTAAACAAGGAGTACAATTCACCGAATTGTCGTTCCGCCAGTTGTCCTACTCTCCGAATTGTCTTTCACCCAGTTGTCGCTTTCACCGAATTGTCATTCCCCCAATTGTCGGATTCACCCAATCGTCTTTCACCCAATTGTCGCGTTCACCGAATTGTCTTTCACCCAGTTGTCGTGCTCCGAGTTGTCGTTCTCCGAATTGTCATTCTCCGAATTGTCGTGATCCCTTGAGCCTTACCGCGGGGTTTGAGGTTAAGATCACATATAGTTTTAATAGTCGAATTGATCATCGATGCAAAAATGTCAATGTCTTCTGGTGTGGAACAAACTGGAATCGGTATGGTAGTGAGCAATTCCGTAGCCTTGGTTGTGAAAAGGGGATCTACGACAATTCGGAGAATGACAATTTGGAGAACGACAACTCGGAGCACGACAACTGGGTGAAAGACAGTTCGGTGAAAGCGACAATTGGGGGAAAGACAATTGGGTGAATCCGACAATTGGGGGAATGACAATTCGGCGAAAGCGACAACTGGGTGAAAGACAATTCGGAGAGTAGGACAACTGGCGGAACGACAATTAGGTGAATTGTACTTCTTGCTTACCGAAAGAATAACGCAGTTTTTTCACCTTAAAAAATTATTAAATGCAGGAGTGTCATTAAGGTGTCAGACATTAGTAATGATTGTCTACCATTGGGTCGAATCCCATTGGATCGAATGTCTTGTTCGACCGAATCCCATTAGACCGAATACCGCAATTTGGGCGGTTTTCCAATCATGAATTTTCCTTTCATTCCTATTTTCAATTGATTTTCTAATTAAACTTCTTGATATTAAAGCAAATAATATTTATGTTCACCAATAACATTCTTCAATAAATTTTGGTATTAATTTTCATTGTTGGAAATTGTCTAACCTAAACAAACCAAACCTAACATAACAGTAATGTTTTGGAAAAGGCAAATTATTTAAGAAGTCAATGAAGCTAAACATCAATATTTTGTCAAAGGCGTAACATTGTTAAATGAATTATAAAATATGAAATATTACTAACCTAACCTCACCTAACCAAACCAAACCAAACCAAACCTAACCTAACATAACAGTAATGTTTGGAAAAGGCAAATTATTTAAGAAGTCAATGAAGCTAAACATCAAAATTTTGGAAAAGGCGTAACATTGTTAAATAAATTATAAAATATTACTAACCTAACCTAACCTAACCAAACCAAATCTAACCTAACATAACATAACAGTAACTTGGCCCATTAGTTTTGAAAGTAATTTCAATTATTTTAACTTATTGTATTAACTACAATAAAAAATTTATTATATTGTTCCTCTATTCGTGAAAAACTGAGTTATTCTTTCGGTAAACAAGGAGTACAATTCACCGAATTGTCGTTCCGCCAGTTGTCCTACTCTCCGAATTGTCTTTCACCCAGTTGTCGCTTTCACCGAATTGTCATTCCCCCAATTGTCGGATTCACCCAATCGTCTTTCACCCAATTGTCGCGTTCACCGAATTGTCTTTCACCCAGTTGTCGTGCTCCGAGTTGTCGTTCTCCGAATTGTCATTCTCCGAATTGTCGTGATCCCGTGAAAAGGCCCCAGTCAGCGGTCTTAGTGCTATATGCAAATGTTTGCAATGTGGACGGGCAATGATGGCGGCTATATTGAAATGTAATGTACCGATGATCACTAAAACTGTCCTCTTCATCTAGGACCTTCCAGTTGGTAAGGTGGTCCTGTACATTTCCTGAGAACAGCGTCAAATCAATCCAACTCCTTCCGTTAACCGTCGAAAACGTAGGCGGAGAATGGCGGTCATTTGCTATGAATAGGTCGTGAGTGCTTAAAAATGCTTCAGTCACATCTCCTCGGTCGTCGTCAACCGGAGATCCCCAAAGTGCATTTTTGGCATTAAAATCACCGGCCACGATTAGGTTGGAACTGGATGCAGAGCCAATGAGAGACGAGATTATAGCTAGTTCTGAATTTATGTCACCAGATGGGGGTAAGTAAAGAGATACTATTGTAAGTGGCGAGCCTCGAAAGCTTATGGTAACTACTATCGCATTTGCTCGAGCATGTAGTGACACCGCGCCGATTTCCTTGTTTAGGACAATAATCGCCGCCCTACCACCGTCATTGTCATGGAAGACCCTAGATGAAAGTGGGAAGCCGGCAATAGTGCCACCAGAAAGGTAAGGTTCCTGAATCAGCGCGATGTCTATACGCAACTCAAGCAGGCGCGGACGAAGGAGAGCCGTAGCGACCCTAGACTTTCCTAAATTGATTTGAATAAAATTAAGTGAAGTAGGACTATGAAATAGATGAAATGGTGGAACTGGTTGATTATGGGCCATAATTGATGCGCGAACGTCGTAGCTGTACCTCTCGTTGATAACATGGGCAATTATTGTCAACGCTAGAATGGGCTGTAGAGTGATTTGTCTTGTATTTATTGTTCGAATTTCTACAACTTATACATTTTTTGGTAGGAGAGGGACAGTCTCTGTACAAGTGACCCTCGTCTCCGCAGGCAGTGCAGAGGGATACCTGCGAGTCACAGTTGCGTTGGATGTGGCCGAGTCGGCAACATTTGAAGCAGCGAGGAACATTAATGTGTTCAGCTACAGTGCAGTTTGTCAAACCAATATGGACCTTTTGTAATTTCATAAGGGCATTGAAAAGGGAAGACGAAGTTTCCACCACTCAGTTTGTGGTATTGTTTCGACCACGGAGAGGATATTTCACACAGATGTCTTCCTTAGTACATGTCAATTGATTTTGGTCGATAAGAGCATCATTGAACTCCTCTTTGGTGAGGGCAGCGTCCGCACCATTTATTAAAAGTCTTGGTTTAACTAAAGAAGGCGAGAGCGCCGTAGTAGTGTCTTTAAGGGCTGTATTGGTAGACAGTTCCGATCGTAGTGCCACTGCATCAGCTTTAGAATTACAGCGGATAACAATGCCATTATTACGGCAGGGGCGAATTGTTTCAACTCCCACCTTTAGTGCCTTGATGTCAACAGACTGTTTAATTTTTGTTGTAAGTGTGGCGGAGGTCTCAGCAGAGTTAGACGCTGCATGGTAAACTAATACTACTGTATCGGGCGACGTCTGACCTATGGATGTGCTGAAAGGTGCATTGACTGGACGCCCCGGAGAACTTGGTGTAGTTTGTCCATGGGCCAGCATCACGGGTCTGGGAATAAATAAGTTCTGTTGGGCTACACTGGAAAACGTATGAGCCGCTGAAAGGCGGTCCACCTTAGGAAATGTGCTATTTGTTTATTTGTGCATAAGTAAGGGTTGTTGTCTTTGTTCAGAAATTACGGAGCGAAGCGTCGAGATCGTCTTGTCTTTTTCCGACAAAAGGCCACGGAACTTGGCGGTGGCCTGATGTAGGGAAAAGATTTCGTCTTGCAATTCACCAAAAAGTTCTCTTATATTACCAGCAAGGGCCTGGGATAGCTTTTTCTTAGGATCCAAAAGGATGACTTCTAGCGCCTGCAAAATTAACGAGACTTAGAGAGCGATGCCTCTTCGTCAGAGTAAACCTCCCCCTCAACAATAGCGTCGCCCTCGTCCGCCAGGAGTGAGAAGGAATTGGACAATGGTATTGACTTCTCAGCAGGAAAATTCTTCTGCAGCGCCAACTCAACGGAGGACCGTCGAACAGAATTCTTAGTGGCAATGGCAGCCTCGTCATCAGAATTGTTGGGAGAATTTTCTAAGGAACTCTTAGAACTCGAATTTTGCTGAAATGTGGCCATTGTAAAGTAAAAAAGGGGGGAAACCGGTCTTACCCGGCAGTAGCCGCCGAATTAACCCCCGCAACGGCACGGATGGGCCTAGCCGGTAGAAGGCAAAACCAGGCTCTTCGACTCCAGACTACATCCTGCTCTACCATTCCCTGGGCCTCCAACCCGCTGGGCGAACCATACCCCCGGTTAATTCCGGGTCCGGTGAGTCCACACCGGGGATCTCTTCCCAGGTTCAGGTAAAGCCCCCCGCAGCCCCAAGCCAGGCGATCCTTAATGGCCTAAGGATAACCGGGTACGGGAAATAGCAAGGCAAGGCCGGAACCCGAAAGAACCGCCCCTTTCGGTGGACACCCGCACTGCCACAACCCCTGGGCGCCACCGGTTTCCCCTCAACCGGCAGCATGCGCGCTGAGAGATCTCGGTCAGAAAGGACTTCGGATATCATCCATTCCGACCTCTCGTGTCACCCAGCCTGCGCGGCCCCCGCACAAAGGGCCAAAAACCAACCCCACAATGACCAACCGCCGTGGGTAGCCCTGCCGGCAACGCTCATTGCGCCCAAAAGAAAGTATGGGAAAGGGTTGGGATGGGATGGTCACCTTGGACCGGTCAAATTCCTCCCCGCTCGCCTGTCCGGCATGTGACACTAGCCGGCATAGCCGAGACGGATCCACGGATAGAAGACCGGAGCCCCTCCACCACGACAAGGTGGTGACCGCGGAGGGGAGTAGATAGGGACAGTGGGAATCTCGTTAATCCATTCATGCGCGTCACTAATTAGATGACGAGGCATTTGGCTATTACAAAACTTTATTTTCAGATTTAAAATTACATTCTGAGAAATGAATTCGAAGGTGGAAAGCAAGTCCACCGTCTTAAAACAACCCTTTATCAAAAAGGTAAGAAACACTAATTGACCATTAATAATATATTATTTTTTTTTACAGATTTAGGGTTGCAGAGCGGGTATTGCCCGTTTAAAGGACCAGTGCCGGACGACAACACTCACCATGACCCCGGATGGATTTGGAGCCGAAGCCCATCATGGTAAGTACTAAAAGTTACTATTTAAATACACTAACCACCAAGTTAAAAATTACACATTAAAGAGCGATTAAAAAGTTCGGTAAGACAATTTAAAATTAAACATTACGAGCAAACGCGCGTTTCATAAACTCTTGATATAGATAATCAAAAATGTCTTGATTAGAATCAAGACTTAAACAAGTTGGGAAAACCAAAATATTACCTCTCCGTGTCGAGAAGATTATATAACCTTAAGTATCCAATGAAAACGTCGACCTTTTTGCCCTCATCCTTTCCCGCGCTTTGCGCTTCCGCATTTGATCCTTACTCTCAACATTATCTTCCTCCATTTTACATACAAAAATCAAATACTCACAAAAAGAAGTGGCAAAAACCTGCTGGCTCTTTACAACCACTTAATTTGACTTAATATCCAATTTCCAACAACAATAATATACCGGTAGTTTAATTGACAACCTACTAGCATCGAAATTCTCATTAAGAATGACTCCCGCGAATAAAAAAGGGCAATTTTCAACTGGGTGGGCGTTATCTCATTAGATTTGAAGAATATCATTTGTCTTTTTTAACAATGCCTAACCGTTTGGATTTTTTTAAAGCAATCTTAGCACCAAAAAATATTTTTTGATACAAAATAAATGTTTTATATTCTTATTAAGAATAAAACAAGAGGATAAAAAAGGTCTGTCCTCTCGTAATTTTTTAAGCTTTTATCATGATTACTCTATACAACAGTAACAAGGAGTGTAAACCCATTAGTGGAAGCAGTATTTTTTTCCCAAAACAATCTCGCTTATGTTTATCCTCTCTAGACTTCGCTAAAAACGTATTACTCCTATATAAAATATTAATAGACAGGAAAGGATTCATACCATTAAAGGAGCGCAATATTATCCATATTTTCATTTCATATACAGAGAAAAGAAATTATTATGTTTCTAAGAGGAGCTTCCCATTTTTGTTGTTGTTTTGAAAAAATATATCGCAATGCACGGGCCTTGATAGATATAGGAGGCAATGAATGAAATATTTCACAATGCACGTGCCTTGATAGATATAGGAGGCAATGAATGAAATATATCACAATGCACGGGCCTTGATAGATATGAGGCAATGAAGGAAATATATCGCATGCACGGGCCTTAGTAGATATAGGAGCCAATGATAATCTCTCTCTTTGCACGAGAGGTTTATCTTTAATATTTAAATAAATATAATTATTTTTAATTATTTTAATCTTCAATAATTAACATTAATAATAATTAAATCGTTTAAAATAAAGTTATACCTATTATCTTCTCAAACTTTGCTAATATTGACGTTTAAAGTGAAGGGTACCCCTCTTGGCCGCTTTTTTCAAATTTGGGGTATATATACGATTCGTTTCCATTATAATAGTAAGGAAAAAGCGCAATTGCGAAAACCTTTGGTGGCGATCCCACATTAGGGAGGCTAGACGTTTCTCGTAACCCTAGCTGATCGCCGCGTATATCCTAAAACAAAACGATGATAATGGAGTAGAAGCCAATGATACAGATTGGTGTCTATGTGGAATAGACGGAAGACCAGTGGATGGTGGTGTTAGAAGCCAGTGTAAGTGCAGACTGGTGTCAATGTGGGATTGACAAAGATCAGAAGATGGTGGTGTTGGAAGCCAGAAAAGTACCAGACTGGTGTTCATGTGGGATGGACGAAGACCAAACATGGTGGTGTGAGAACTCAATTATAGAGTAGCCAACGGAGAGAAATACAATTTTCCAAATTTCTGTGAACTGTCAATGCGGTCCGGAAATTGGGAATACGTTTGCTCCGATACGCAAACTGCAAACGCGGTCACGTGAGTGTAACAACAGACAGACACACAGACACACAGACACACAGACAGACACACAGACAGACACACAGACACGGCCGTTACAGAACCTCTCCTGGACTACGTCACACGGAGAGGTAAAAAGTATCGATAAGACTGAGGTTATCACTTGACTTAAGGTTCAGATATTAATTTTTCTTTTTAATTGAAACTTAAAGGCATGCTTAAGAAAAAGCAACGTTCCATTACCGTTTTCCGTTGAAATAACTTATTTTACAGGTAATCAATTTCAAAAATTTACTTATCTCGGGTTTTCGGGCACAATTCCATTCCCCCAAAACATTTTATCATTACATTAATTACTTTTGAGAGAGTACGTGTATGACTTTGAGTTTTAAAAGGTTCCCCCATTTGTGCCCGGCATGCTTCGCAGTGGATCAGTTGAAAACAATGGCGGAAAATTAAGTAGGGACAGTTAGATTTTTACTTGTGGTTATGCAAAATGATGTAATGTCTAGTGTACTTCAGTCAACAGTCATACTGTTCATTCTCATAGCTCGGGACATGATTAATGCTACTCACCTATTTCTCTCTCTAGTTTCAAAAAATGGTTAGAGACTATTCAGTGCCGCTGATCGCACGTGATGATATTTCAACTACAGTTTACATCAATTCTCCGTTGTCGTACTATTAGCGGGTTAAGCACTAATTTGTTCTGGACATGTCTCGAAAGGGTGCTTGTTGTAAGTTTTTAAAAAAGTGTTGCCAATGTGCGGGTAATTTCTCACATCGTGGGAAATTTAGGTTTGGTGTTAGGCTCTGTGGGGAAAGGGTAATATTTTTCCAAAATCGATCAAATGTCGGAATTTTCCTGTTAAAGGGTTAATAGTGCAGACTGTGCAATTAAAATTAGTGTATTTTCTAAAATTTTGTCCGGTTTAATAATTTCAAGCGACATTTTGAAATGAATTCGGTGATTTTAAGTTTGGCACTGAAAAAGAAAGAAAGCATATTTTGAGAATTTTTAAGCTTTATAGCACTTTGGAGCGTTTGTACATATTGTCAAACCCATGCGGAGTGATATTCCATATTAAGCTTAGTAGGATAAAATAGTCCAGATAAATATGACTGTAATGAGTGAAATTTTAAAATGGAAGTGGGAAAATCCACTTTCTAACATTGGCAACACTGATTTGAAAGTTTTGGTCATGGCTAAACAGACCGCTCATTCAGTTTTCTATTGTTTTAAAGCTTATTTTGACACGTTATCTCTCAAAAGTAATTAATGTAATAATAAAATGTTTTGGGGGAATGGAATTGTGCCCGAAAACCCGAGATAAGTAAATTTTTGAAATTGATTACCTGTAAAATAAGTTATTTCAACGGAAAACGGTAATGGAACGTTGCTTTTTCTTAAGCATGCCTTTAAGTTTCAATTAAAAAGAAAAATTAATATCTGAACCTTAAGTCAAGTGATAACCTCAGTCTTATCGATACTTTTTTAAGTCTTGATTCTAATCAAGACATTTTTGATTAATATCTGCAACTTCAGTCTTAATTGTTTATTAATTTATTTTAATGTTGAAACCGGGGTTGATTTTAGCCATTATTTCATCGCGTATTGCCTCATACCATAGAATCGGCATTATTATTTAATTTCCGATTCCCTCATACCATAGAATCGTTATTATTAATTTATTCCCGATGGGGGTGGACCAGAAATATACCAGATGTTCCCACGCAGATCATTCTTAAAGACTGTTTTAATGCCATTGTTCCAACAACATTTAAATACGGATATAGCTCTTAACTTTCACGTTCAACATAAATGACTTTAAAATATATCTTATTCTGGCAGTTGGTGAAATAGGCAAATTGTAGTAAACCAACTACCAATAATTTGGGAAAGGTAGCAATATTTTGGTGGAAAAAACATACAATTTAGTAATATCGTTCTAAATGGGGCAAATTGATAATAATTTGAAAGCAATAAGAGGCGCAAATTTAGTGCAACATCGCTCCTTTGGTACTGTTAGAGATTTTCTTTTTTGTGTATTTTTGAAAAAGCTGGCATAAGCTACTTTAAGGTCCGCCCTCGTGTTGACTTCTAGTTGGTTTCTGACTTTGGTATTGAAAAATTGTAGGGTAGAATATTAGGCACCGTGTTTTGGGCAGGCAATGGAACTGTTTAGCTTGAGCATTAAGCATTGGAAATAACTATTTATTTTTACTTATGAAATGAATCGTGAAATTACGTGCTGTCAGATATTTAGGTCTTGAGTACAGTAATTTAATAACTTTAAAAATTATGGTCAAAAATTTTATTCAAGAAAAGAGTTCTTTAATGATAATTATAACATTATCTGGAATTTAGAAATAAACTTTTGTTTAATAATTCCACGTGAATCATTAAAGAATTAAATAACATTATGAATATTTAGTTTTTTGAGTATTTTAAAAGCTTTAAACACGTATGATGATGTTCTGTTAATGCACAATCGATTTATTTTGGTACACTTTTGGTTTGATATAGCTGCATTTTTTTACAGCATTTAATTTGGGCTTAAATTCCCATGGTTGATTTCTTATTATAAATTTTATTATTAATTTTTTTTTTTCTAGGAATATTTTTTGTTTTCCATGTTTAAGCTAATAGTTGCGTATTTTATAAGCTTTTATTCGTAGCTTCCGAAGGAAAATTTAATTTTTGTCTCCAGAATGGTTTTTAAAATAATTAGTGATTTGTTCTCGTAAAATTTTCAATTCAGTGGTAAATGTAAGTTTCACTATGGAATCATTGAAGAGATTAATGAAATTTTCAAAGACAATCATACGTGAAGGATGGACTTAAAAGTCCAACATTAATGTTGAATGCATATAATAATTTTGATAATCTCTCAAGTGAAAAATTCCATTTTTAAAAAGTGTTTATATACATTTAACCCTAGGACTCTCAAATTGGGAATTTATAATAGCCCAGTTGCCAGAAAAAACAGTAATTTTTTTGTCTCCTATAAAGGGGGGGGGGAGGGGTGTCTTTGTTAAATCACCTTTAACATTTTTAAAGATGCTTTTTAAAAGCGTACTGATATGTTGAGGTAAAATATGAGTTGTTCAGATGTCCTTTAATTGTTAGTGATAATTCTATATCATTTCACAAACATTTTTCGTATTCATTATTATTGCATGATAGCGTTAGTGGTTAATGGTTAATGAGCGAGTGTCATTAATTGACATCTTTAATTACCGATTTCATCGAGCTTCTTTTGTTTGTCAAACGTTCATTGCGATGGTTTCCTTTAAGTTTCAGCTTTGCAACCATACTTCCTCCGGAACCCACAAACTTTGGTTTCCCGGAAGCTGCCCGCCGAGTCAATTGAGTAACTCAGGCGGATCGCTGGTTGGCATCGTTTACGGTTAGAACTAGGGCGGTATCTGATCGCCTTCGAACCTCTAACTTTCGTTCTTGATTAATGAAAACATTCTTGGCAAATGCTTTCGCTGTAGTTCGTCTTGCGACGGTCCAAGAATTTCACCTCTAGCGTCGCAATACGAATGCCTCCGTCTGTCCCTTTTAATCATTACCTCGTGTTCCGAAAACCAACACAATAGAACTCGAAGTCCTCTTTCATTATTCCATGCACCATTATTCAGGCGGGACGCCTGCTTTGAGCACTCCAATTTTTTCAAAGTAAACGTGTCGGGCACCTACGACACTCAATGAAGAGCACCGAAGGAAAACCGACAGGATGTTCAGGCCAGGCAGTAACCACCGGAGCGGACCGCCTGTCTGGAACTGAGATTCAACTACGAGCTTTTTAACCGCAACAACTTTAATATACGCTATTGGAGCTGGAATTACCGCGGCTGCTGGCACCAGACTTGCCCTCCAATGGATCCTCGTTAAAGGATTTAGAGTGTACTCATTCCAATTACGGGGCCTCAAAAGAGTCCCGTATTGTTATTTTTTGTCACTACCTCCCCGTGCCGGGAGTGGGTAATTTGCGCGCCTGCTGCCTTCCTTGGATGTGGTAGCCGTTTCTCAGGCTCCCTCTCCGGAATCGAACCCTGATTTTCCGTTACCCGTTACGACCATGGTAGGCGCGTAGCCTACCATCGAAAGTTGATAAGGCAGACACCTGAAAGAAACATCGCCGATACGAGATCGTGCGATTTGCCCAAAGTTATCCAGAGTCGCCATGGTAAGCGGGCCGAAGCCCGATTGGTCTTGGTCTA
>NW_028324236.1:745000-757500 GCF_054372755.1 Phalangium opilio | reverse complement strand
GAAACTAGACATGCAGGGCACCCGCAGTGCCACGACGCCTGGGCGCATGCCGGCTCGACCATAACCGGCAGCCCGCGCGCTGGGGATACCCCGACCGAATAGGACTTCGGATCTCATCCTAAACGGCCCCCTGCATGCTCTCCCATCAGAGAGGAGAGACTGTCAGTATAAATTACTGCCGAGGCGACGGAATTAGTTATTATCCACTCAACGGCACCTTTAATTGCCAACAGTTCGAGGTGAAAAATATCAGTTAAAGGCTCGTCAACGCGGGCTGTGTGATGGTCTATTTCCTCACTGTTTAGGTAGACTACAAAAGCAAATCCTGAGCCAGTGGAGCTTTTCAAACCGTCCGTGAAGATTTCATATCCCTCTGAGGTTGGGGGGTTTTAACATATGGCTGCGAGAAACGATGAGCTGGGTGAATATCCCAGATGTCTAAAGGGTATTCATATTGGCCTCCTTGAAGGGAAACCAAGCCATGCTTCGCTGATTCCCGCAGAGTGTAAAACCGGAAAATTGCTGCCTCCTGGCTCGACACTAGATCAACAGGGATCGTTCCGCACATGATGGTAAGGGCGTCGTGGGAAACGGTTCTGTATGCGCGTGAAACTCGTAGAAGGGCAATACGCTGAATGCGATTTAACAAGGTTATCATAGTCTTATTAGCCTGCTCCTTCCACCAGGCTCCGGCACCATAGACAATCACTCGTTCGAGGGCGCCTTTGTAAATCTGAAGCAGAGCTGCCCCGGACAGACCCCAGTTCGCTCTGGCAAATGTCGCCAGGTCATGGGTAAGTAACGTTATTCTCGTCTTGATCCACTTTAAATGTGGAATAAAATTTAAATGGCGATCAACAATCACACCTAGATATTTTATTTCGTCTTTGTGTTTGAGGGTCTTACCCTCCAACTTAAAAATGGGATAGCGGGGATGCTTTGCTTTTTCCTGAATGGCGCGTGCTTCGGAAAGGTAAGTACTTGCGTTTTTGTGGTCGAGAACGTTAATTTGTTTTCTGCTCGCCATCCATCAATTATTCTTAAAAGTTCATTACCACATAATTCCAGGTTTTTCCTAGATTGAGCGCTGATCATCAAAAGAAGATCATCGGCAAATGCCCGAGTTTCAGTACCATCAGGGTATGCCTTTCGCAACACGTCATCAATAACTAAGTTCCACAAAAGTGGCCCTAAGCATGAACCCTGGGGGCAACCTCGGTGATGGTTCTAGTAATTACTGCGTCTGGTGTGTACACGCGGGCCTTCCGGTCGGTCAGAAACGCTGCGACAAGTGAGTATAGGTTGCTAGGACAGTGTCTTTTTTTCAGAGAATGGAGAATCCCAGGAACCCACACCCTGTCGAAAGCACCCTGTATATCAAGCGAGATTAAAGATGTATATAGGCCCGAGGTCTTATTGGACTCAATTTGCTTTATAGCCTTGAACAGGGCCGCAGCGGTGGAATGGTCGTGTCTAAAGCCGTACTGATTGTCGTGGAGAGGTGCGTTTTTATGTAGAAAATGGTAGAGACGGTTCGTCATTACCTTGTCAAGGAGTTTGCAAAGAAGTGGCATAAGACTAATTGGCCGGTATGAAGTACTTAATTCCGCATCCTTGCCAGGTTTATTTAGAAGGATCAGCTTGGCAATCTTCTAGCTACTAGGAAAATAGCCGTTCATGAAGCAGGTATTAAGCAGGGCCAAGAAAAGGTCTTTCCGAACGATATAGAGATTACGAAAAATTTCTACAGTGAGGCCGTCGTACCCTGGAGCTTTACCACAGGGCAGATGATTAATAACCTCTGAAAGCTCATCCTCCTGGAACGGTACATCATTGTAGCTTAATGGGGGGTGCGTGACAGAAGCTCTTATTGTGGCTTGATGACCGTCATCAGAATTAGGGTCGTCATCGGGGAATAGGTCATCAAGGATTGTTTCGTATGTACTAGTAACGGTAGTTGTACTCGAACCATCTGGTCGGCGAATGGAGTGAATGGTTGAAGGATTACGGTTTTTGGATGTCGCTAATTTATAGGGAAGAGTAAATGGATTGATTTGGGTGACTGATGAGCAGTAGTTTGCCCACGAGTCCTGTTTAGATCTTCTCACATGTAGTTCGTATTTGGAAAGTTCTGCTTTGTATAATAGAGCAAAACGTTGTCCTTCAGGCGAAGCCTTTGGAAGCGACGGCGTAGCGCGCGTACTTGTTTGCGGTGAATGGTCAGTGCAGGTGTCCACCAAGGTACAGCCCGGTGTTGAGCCTTACCGCGGGGTTTGAGGGTAAGATCACATATAGTTTTAATAGTCGAATTGATCACTGATGCAAAAATGTCAATGTCTTCTGGTGTGGAACAAACTGGAATCGGTATGGTAGTGAGCAATTCCGTAGCCTTGGTTGTGAAAAGGGGATCTACGACAATTCGGAGAATGACAATTTGGAGAACGACAACTCGGAGCACGACAACTGGGTGAAAGACAGTTCGGTGAAAGCGACAATTGGGGGAAAGACAATTGGGTGAATCCGACAATTGGGGGAATGACAATTCGGCGAAAGCGACAACTGGGTGAAAGACAATTCGGAGAGTAGGACAACTGGCGGAACGACAATTAGGTGAATTGTACTTCTTGCTTACCGAAAGAATAACGCAGTTTTTTCACCTTAAAAATTATTAAATGCAGGAGTGTCATTAAGGTGTCAGACATTAGTAATGATTGTCTACCATTGGGTCGAATCCCATTGGATCGAATGTCTTGTTCGACCGAATCCCATTAGACCGAATACCGCAATTTGGGCGGTTTTCCAATCATGAATTTTCCTTTCATTCCTATTTTCAATTGATTTTCTAATTAAACTTCTTGATATTAAAGCAAATAATATTTATGTTCACCAATAACATTCTTCAATAAATTTTGGTATTAATTTTCATTGTTGGAAATTGTCTAACCTAAACAAACCAAACCTAACATAACAGTAATGTTTTGGAAAAGGCAAATTATTTAAGAAGTCAATGAAGCTAAACATCAATATTTTGTCAAAGGCGTAACATTGTTAAATGAATTATAAAATATGAAATATTACTAACCTAACCTCACCTAACCAAACCAAACCAAACCAAACCTAACCTAACATAACAGTAATGTTTGGAAAAGGCAAATTATTTAAGAAGTCAATGAAGCTAAACATCAAAATTTTGGAAAAGGCGTAACATTGTTAAATAAATTATAAAATATTACTAACCTAACCTAACCTAACCAAACCAAATCTAACCTAACATAACATAACAGTAACTTGGCCCATTAGTTTTGAAAGTAATTTCAATTATTTTAACTTATTGTATTAACTACAATAAAGAATTTATTATATTGTTCCTCTATTCGTGAAAAACTGAGTTATTCTTTCGGTAAACAAGGAGTACAATTCACCGAATTGTCGTTCCGCCAGTTGTCCTACTCTCCGAATTGTCTTTCACCCAGTTGTCGCTTTCACCGAATTGTCATTCCCCCAATTGTCGGATTCACCCAATCGTCTTTCACCCAATTGTCGCGTTCACCGAATTGTCTTTCACCCAGTTGTCGTGCTCCGAGTTGTCGTTCTCCGAATTGTCATTCTCCGAATTGTCGTGATCCCGTGAAAAGGCCCCAGTCAGCGGTCTTAGTGCTATATGCAAATGTTTGCAATGTGGACGGGCAATGATGGCGGCTATATTGAAATGTAATGTACCGATGATCACTAAAACTGTCCTCATCATCTAGGACCTTCCAGTTGGTAAGGTGGTCCTGTACATTTCCTGAGAACAGCGTCAAATCAATCCAACTCCTTCCGTTAACCGTCGAAAACGTAGGCGGAGAATGGCGGTCATTTGCTATGAATAGGTCGTGAGTGCTTAAAAATGCTTCAGTCACATCTCCTCGGTCGTCGTCAACCGGAGATCCCCAAAGTGCATTTTTGGCATTAAAATCACCGGCCACGATTAGGTTGGAACTGGATGCAGAGCCAATGAGAGACGAGATTATAGCTAGTTCTGAATTTATGTCACCAGATGGGGGTAAGTAAAGAGATACTATTGTAAGTGGCGAGCCTCGAAAGCTTATGGTAACTACTATCGCATTTGCTCGAGCATGTAGTGACACCGCGCCGATTTCCTTGTTTAGGACAATAATCGCCGCCCTACCACCGTCATTGTCATGGAAGACCCTAGATGAAAGTGGGAAGCCGGCAATAGTGCCACCAGAAAGGTAAGGTTCCTGAATCAGCGCGATGTCTATACGCAACTCAAGCAGGCGCGGACGAAGGAGAGCCGTAGCGACCCTAGACTTTCCTAAATTGATTTGAATAAAATTAAGTGAAGTAGGACTATGAAATAGATGAAATGGTGGAACTGGTTGATTATGGGCCATAATTGATGCGCGAACGTCGTAGCTGTACCTCTCGTTGATAACATGGGCAATTATTGTCAACGCTAGAATGGGCTGTAGAGTGATTCGTCTTGTATTTATTGTTCGAATTTCTACAACTTATACATTTTTTGGTAGGAGAGGGACAGTCTCTGTACAAGTGACCCTCGTCTCCGCAGGCAGTGCAGAGGGATACCTGCGAGTCACAGTTGCGTTGGATGTGGCCGAGTCGGCAACATTTGAAGCAGCGAGGAACATTAATGTGTTCAGCTACAGTGCAGTTTGTCAAACCAATATGGACCTTTTGTAATTTCATAAGGGCATTGAAAAGGGAAGACGAAGTTTCCACCACCCAGTTTGTGGTATTGTTTCGACCACGGAGAGGATATTTCACACAGATGTCTTCCTTAGTACATGTCAATTGATTTTGGTCGATAAGAGCATCATTGAACTCCTCTTTGGTGAGGGCAGCGTCCGCACCATTTATTAAAAGTCTTGGTTTAACTAAAGAAGGCGAGAGCGCCGTAGTAGTGTCTTTAAGGGCTGTATTGGTAGACAGTTCCGATCGTAGTGCCACTGCATCAGCTTTAGAATTACAGCGGATAACAATGCCATTATTACGGCAGGGGCGAATTGTTTCAACTCCCACCTTTAGTGCCTTGATGTCAACAGACTGTTTAATTTTTGTTGTAAGTGTGGCGGAGGTCTCAGCAGAGTTAGACGCTGCATGGTAAACTAATACTACTGTATCGGGCGACGTCTGACCTATGGATGTGCTGAAAGGTGCATTGACTGGACGCCCCGGAGAACTTGGTGTAGTTTGTCCATGGGCCAGCATCACGGGTCTGGGAATAAATAAGTTCTGTTGGGCTACACTGGAAAACGTATGAGCCGCTGAAAGGCGGTCCACCTTAGGAAATGTGCTATTTGTTTATTTGTGCATAAGTAAGGGTTGTTGTCTTTGTTCAGAAATTACGGAGCGAAGCGTCGAGATCGTCTTGTCTTTTTCCGACAAAAGGCCACGGAACTTGGCGGTGGCCTGATGTAGGGAAAAGATTTCGTCTTGCAATTCACCAAAAAGTTCTCTTATATTACCAGCAAGGGCCTGGGATAGCTTTTTCTTAGGATCCAAAAGGATGACTTCTAGCGCCTGCAAAATTAACGAGACTTAGAGAGCGATGCCTCTTCGTCAGAGCCAACCTCCCCCTCAACAATAGCGTCGCCCTCGTCCGCCAGGAGTGAGAAGGAATTGGACAATGGTATTGACTTCTCAGCAGGGAAATTCTTCTGCAGCGCCAACTCAACGGAGGACCGTCGAACAGAATTCTTAGTGGCAATGGCAGCCTCGTCATCAGAATTGTTGGGAGAATTTTCTAAGGAACTCTTAGAACTCGAATTTTGCTGAAATGTGGCCATTGTAAAGTAAACAAGATGGCCCAAGGGCTGGGCCTTAATAGTAATTTTACACGGCTCACGTGACCCCCCGTATAGTTGATCTCCAATAAATCGTACAACTAAAAACATTTCTGAAACGCAATCGTGTATCCCCTTAATTTCTAATAACGTCACATTTCAAATAATATTAATGAAACTAAATTGTGCACCCCACTAAAGTATAATTTTTCAAAACCATACGAATCAAATAATGTATCTAAAACCAAATCCTGGATCCCCTAAACCAGAAATCACTATGACCGTAAACTGTCCCCTCTATTTTACGAAACCTAACCTAACCTAACCTAACCATTCAGCATAATCTCTGATGTATCACGCGCATGGTGCCGTTTCTTAAATTTTAACGGAATAAAATTCCGTGTAAAATTAAAAAAGTGCAGTAGTGCACGAAAATTATCATCTTGTTTCCCTTGTTTCCCTTCACTCAAAAAAGCCCGCGAGATTTAAACTACCTTTCTTTCCTCTCTCTCCGAGCGGGATGCCCCCTCTCCCTCTTCCCCCTCTCACTAATATACCAGGCAGGCAGTTCTCTCTCTACGCGGGGCTTCGTATCGCCACCGCGTACGCTAGCGATCTCTCTCTCTCATCGTAAGCGTACGTTTCGCGGACGCGACCGGTTTCCCTCTCTTATCGTAAGCGTTCGTTTCGCGGACGCGTCCGGCACAGGGACAGGGACAGGGACAGGGACAGGGGTTTTGGTGCCGTTTCTTAAATTTTAAACGGAAAAATTCCGTGTAAAATTAAAAAGGGGGGAAACCGGTCTTACCCGGCAGTAGCCGCCGAATTAACCCCCGCAACGGCACGGATGGGCCTAGCCGGTAGAAGGCAAAACCAGGCTCTTCGACTCCAGACTACATCCTGCTCTACCATTCCCTGGGCCTCCAACCCGCTGGGCGAACCATACCCCCGGTTAATTCCGGGTCCGGTGAGTCCACACCGGGGATCTCTTCCCAGGTTCAGGTAAAGCCCCCCGCAGCCCCAAGCCAGGCGATCCTTAATGGCCTAAGGATAACCGGGTACGGGAAATAGCAAGGCAAGGCCGGAACCCGAAAGAACCGCCCCTTTCGGTGGACACCCGCACTGCCACAACCCCTGGGCGCCACCGGTTTCCCCTCAACCGGCAGCATGCGCGCTGAGAGATCTCGGTCAGAAAGGACTTCGGATATCATCCATTCCGACCTCTCGTGTCACCCAGCCTGCGCGGCCCCCGCACAAAGGGCCAAAAACCAACCCCACAATGACCAACCGGCGTGGGTAGCCCTGCCGGCAACGCTCATTGCGCCCAAAAGAAAGTATGGGAAAGGGTTGGGATGGGATGGTCACCTTGGACCGGTCAAATTCCTCCCCGCTCGCCTGTCCGGCATGTGACACTAGCCGGCATAGCCGAGACGGATCCACGGATAGAAGACCGGAGCCCCTCCACCACGACAAGGTGGTGACCGCGGAGGGGAGTAGATAGGGACAGTGGGAATCTCGTTAATCCATTCATGCGCGTCACTAATTAGATGACGAGGCATTTGGCTATTACAAAACTTTATTTTCAGATTTAAAATTACATTCTGAGAAATGAATTCGAAGGTGGAAAGCAAGTCCACCCTCTTAAAACAACCCTTTATCAAAAAGGTAAGAAACACTAATTGACCATTAATAATATATTATTTTTTTTTACAGATTTAGGGTTGCAGAGCGGGTATTGCCCGTTTAAAGGACCAGTGCCGGACGACAACACTCACCATGACCCCGGATGGATTTGGAGCCGAAGCCCATCATGGTAAGTACTAAAAGTTACTATTTAAATACACTAACCACCAAGTTAAAAATTACACATTAAAGAGCGATTAAAAAGTTCGGTAAGACAATTTAAAATTAAACATTACGAGCAAACGCGCGTTTCATAAACTCTTGATATAGATAATCAAAAATGTCTTGATTAGAATCAAGACTTAAACAAGTTGGGAAAACCAAAATATTACCTCTCCGTGTCGAGAAGATTATATAACCTTAAGTATCCAATGAAAACGTCGACCTTTTTGCCCTCATCCTTTCCCGCGCTTTGCGCTTCCGCATTTGATCCTTACTCTCAACATTATCTTCCTCCATTTTACATACAAAAATCAAATACTCACAAAAAGAAGTGGCAAAAACCTGCTGGCTCTTTACAACCACTTAATTTGACTTAATATCCAATTTCCAACAACAATAATATACCGGTAGTTTAATTGACAACCTACTAGCATCGAAATTCTCATTAAGAATGACTCCCGCGAATAAAAAAGGGCAATTTTCAACTGGGTGGGCGTTATCTCATTAGATTTGAAAAATATCATTTGTCTTTTTTAACAATGCCTAACCGTTTGGATTTTTTTAAAGCAATCTTAGCACCAAAAAATATTTTTTGATACAAAATAAATGTTTTATATTCTTATTAAGAATAAAACAAGAGGATAAAAAAGGTCTGTCCTCTCGTAATTTTTTAAGCTTTTATCATGATTACTCTATACAACAGTAACAAGGAGTGTAAACCCATTAGTGGAAGCAGTATTTTTTTCCCAAAACAATCTCGCTTATGTTTATCCTCTCTAGACTTCGCTAAAAACGTATTACTCCTATATAAAATATTAATAGACAGGAAAGGATTCATACCATTAAAGGAGCGCAATATTATCCATATTTTCATTTCATATACAGAGAAAAGAAATTATTATGTTTCTAAGAGGAGCTTCCCATTTTTGTTGTTGTTTTGAAAAAATATATCGCAATGCACGGGCCTTGATAGATATAGGAGGCAATGAATGAAATATATCACAATGCACGTGCCTTGATAGATATAGGAGGCAATGAATGAAATATATCACAATGCACGGGCCTTGATAGATATGAGGCAATGAAGGAAATATATCGCATGCACGGGCCTTAGTAGATATAGGAGGCAATGATAATCTCTCTCTTTGCACGAGAGGTTTATCTTTAATATTTAAATAAATATAATTATTTTTAATTATTTTAATCTTCAATAATTAACATTAATAATAATTAAATCGTTTAAAATAAAGTTATACCTATTATCTTCTCAAACTTTGCTAATATTGACGTTTAAAGTGAAGGGTACCCCTCTTGGCCGCTTTTTTCAAATTTGGGGTATATATACGATTCGTTTCCATTATAATAGTAAGGAAAAAGCGCAATTGCGAAAACCTTTGGTGGCGATCCCACCTTAGGGAGGCTAGACGTTTCTCGTAACCCTAGCTGATCGCCGCGTATATCCTAAAACAAAACGATGATAATGGAGTAGAAGCCAATGATACAGATTGGTGTCTATGTGGAATAGACGGAAGACCAGTGGATGGTGGTGTTAGAAGCCAGTGTAAGTGCAGACTGGTGTCAATGTGGGATTGACAAAGATCAGAAGATGGTGGTGTTGGAAGCCAGAAAAGTACCAGACTGGTGTTCATGTGGGATGGACGAAGACCAAACATGGTGGTGTGAGAACTCAAGTATAGAGTAGCCAACGGAGAGAAATACAATTTTCCAAATTTCTGTGAACTGTCAATGCGGTCCGGAAATTGGGAATACGTTTGCTCCGATACGCAAACTGCGAACGCGGTCACGTGAGTGTAACAACAGACAGACACACAGACACACAGACAGACACACAGACACGGCCGTTACAGAACCTCTCCTGGACTACGTCACACGGAGAGGTAAAAAGTATCGATAAGACTGAGGTTATCACTTGACTTAAGGTTCAGATATTTCATTTTCTTTTTAATTGAAACTTAAAGGCATGCTTAAGAAAAAGCAACGTTCCATTACCGTTTTCCGTTGAAATAACTTATTTTACAGGTAATCAATTTCAAAAATTTACTTATCTCGGGTTTTCGGGCACAATTCCATTCCCCCAAAACATTTTATCATTACATTAATTACTTTTGAGAGAGTACGTGTATGACTTTGAGTTTTAAAAGGTTCCCCCATTTGTGCCCGGCATGCTTCGCAGTGGATCAGTTGAAAACAATGGCGGAAAATTAAGTAGGGACAGTTAGATTTTTACTTGTGGTTATGCAAAATGATGTAATGTCTAGTGTACTTCAGTCAACAGTCATACTGTTCATTCTCATAGCTCGGGACATGATTAATGCTACTCACCTATTTCTCTCTCTAGTTTCAAAAAATGGTTAGAGACTATTCAGTGCCGCTGATCGCACGTGATGATATTTCAACTACAGTTTACATCAACTCTCCGTTGTCGTACTATTAGCGGGTTAAGCACTAATTTGTTCTGGACATGTCTCGAAAGGGTGCTTGTTGTAAGTTTTTAAAAAAGTGTTGCCATTTGCCAATGTGCGGGTAATTTCTCACATCGTGGGAAATTTAGGTTTGGTGTTAGGCTCTGTGGGGAAAGGGTAATATTTTTCCAAAATCGATCAAATGTCGGAATTTTCCTGTTAAAGGGTTAATAGTGCAGACTGTGCAATTAAAATTAGTGTATTTTCTAAAATTTTGTCCGGTTTAATAATTTCAAGCGACATTTTGAAATGAATTCGGTGATTTTAAGTTTGGCACTGAAAAAGAAAGAAAGCATATTTTGAGAATTTTTAAGCTTTATAGCACTTTGGAGCGTTTGTACATATTGTCAAACCCATGCGGAGTGATATTCCATATTAAGCTTAGTAGGATAAAATAGTCCAGATAAATATGACTGTAATGAGTGAAATTTTAAAATGGAAGTGGGAAAATCCACTTTCTAACATTGGCAACACTGATTTGAAAGTTTTGGTCATGGCTAAACAGACCGCTCATTCAGTTTTCTATTGTTTTAAAGCTTATTTTGACACGTTATCTCTCAAAAGTAATTAATGTAATAATAAAATGTTTTGGGGGAATGGAATTGTGCCCGAAAACCCGAGATAAGTAAATTTTTGAAATTGATTACCTGTAAAATAAGTTATTTCAACGGAAAACGGTAATGGAACGTTGCTTTTTCTTAAGCATGCCTTTAAGTTTCAATTAAAAAGAAAAATTAATATCTGAACCTTAAGTCAAGTGATAACCTCAGTCTTATCGATACTTTTTTAAGTCTTGATTCTAATCAAGACATTTTTGATTAATATCTGCAACTTCAGTCTTAATTGTTTATTAATTTATTTTAATGTTGAAACCGGGGTTGATTTTAGCCATTATTTCATCGCGTATTGCCTCATACCATAGAATCGGCATTATTATTTAATTTCCGATTCCCTCATACCATAGAATCGTTATTATTAATTTATTCCCGATGGGGGTGGACCAGAAATATACCAGATGTTCCCACGCAGATCATTCTTAAAGACTGTTTTAATGCCATTGTTCCAACAACATTTAAATACGGATATAGCTCTTAACTTTCACGTTCAACATAAATGACTTTAAAATATATCTTATTCTGGCAGTTGGTGAAATAGGCAAATTGTAGTAAACCAACTACCAATAATTTGGGAAAGGTAGCAATATTTTGGTGGAAATAACATACAATTTAGTAATATCGTTCTAAATGGGGCAAATTGATAATAATTTGAAAGCAATAAGAGGCGCAAATTTAGTGCAACATCGCTCCTTTGGTACTGTTAGAGATTTTCTTTTTTTGTGTATTTTTGAAAAAGCTGGCATAAGCTACTTTAAGGTCCGCCCTCGTGTTGACTTCTAGTTGGTTTCTGACTTTGGTATTGAAAAATTGAAGGGGAGAATATTAGGCACCGTGTTTTGGGCAGGCAATGGAACTGTTTAGCTTTAGCATTAAGCATTGGAAATAACTATTTATTTATACTTATGAAATGAATCGTGAAATTACGTGCTGTCAGATATTTAGGTCTTGAGTACAGTAATTTAATAACTTTAAAAATTATGGTCAAAAATTTTATTCAAGAAAAGAGTTCTTTAATGATAATTATAACATTATCTGGAATTTAGAAATAAACTTTTGTTTAATAATTCCACGTGAATCATTAAAGAATTAAATAACATTATGAATATTTAGTTTTTTGAGTATTTTAAAAGCTTTAAACACGTATGATGATGTTCTGTTAATGCACAATAGATTTATTTTGGTACACTTTTGGTTTGATATAGCTGCATTTTTTTACAGCATTTAATTTGGGCTTAAATTCCCATGGTTGATTTCTTATTATAAATTTTATTATTAAATTTTTTTTTCTAGGAATATTTTTTGTTTTCCATGTTTAAGCTAATAGTTGCGTATTTTATAAGCTTTTATTCGTAGCTTCCGAAGGAAAATTTAATTTTTGTCTCCAGAATGGTTTTTAAAATAATTAGTGATTTGTTCTCGTAAAATTTTCAATTCAGTGGTAAATGTAAGTTTCACTATGGAATCATTGAAGAGATTAATGAAATTTTCAAAGACAATCATACGTGAAGGATGGACTTAAAAGTCCAACATTAATGTTGAATGCATATAATAATTTTGATAATCTCTCAAGTGAAAAATTCCATTTTTAAAAAGTGTTTATATACATTTAACCCTAGGACTCTCAAATTGGGAATTTATAATAGCCCAGTTGCCAGAAAAAACAGTAATTTTTTTGTCTCCTATAAAGGGGGGGGAGGGGTGTCTTTGTTAAATCACCTTTAACATTTTTAAAGATGCTTTTTAAAAGC
>NW_028324236.1:725000-740000 GCF_054372755.1 Phalangium opilio | reverse complement strand
CATTTTAAGACAACGCCGTTGTTTCTACAATTTCGGACGTCATCGATCCCGACTCCAAGTTGCGCGGAATCGATGTTGTCCCTAAGCTGCTTTCGAATGTCATCCGATGACGAGTTGCCAGCGCCACTCGGAAACACAAGGACTGTACAAGCCGTGTCCGGTAAGGGCGGCTGTTTTGGTTTTTTCGACTTGGCAGGTTTAATATGGCCAGGGGGAACTGTCGGAGGAGTAGCAGCCTGGACCTGCGATGGTTTCACCATTTTCTTTTTTCTGGAGACAGTGACCCAAGGATTAGGTGGGTCAGACAGCGGAGCAGGGGGCAAAGGAGGAGAGACCTCCGCCTCCGTGCGTACATCAGAGAGTACGGATAGAGTCTCCTTAAGAAGACCCTCCGTCTGGCTCAGTGTGGAGTGAGATGACAACGCCTGAGAGAGAAGAGATTGCGTCTCCCGCAGTTGTTGGCGAAGTTGGGTACGATCGTCATTTATAATGCGTAATTTGGATGTTAGAGACTTGACCTCAGTCTCAAGACGTTGGTCACGTTCTAGTTGTTCGAGAAGGCAATCTTAAACGGGAGCCGGAAGCGGATAGAATGTCCTCTAAAGAGGAGTCAAAACGGGAACAATCGCTCCCAGAAATACCTGCAGGAAGATCTTCTAAAAAATCCTCGGTATGTTTCAGGAGATCCCGCGAGCAATCCGCAATGGATACGGTAGTCTCAGAGACGATAGACGTGAGAGAAGTGTTTAAGTCGGTATGTTTATCCATGGTCATGTATTTAAAAAGAAATCGGCCTTACCCGACAGTAGCTGCCGCATTTAAACCCCGCCTGCAGCACGGGGTGGTCAGCCGGGGACAGAAAACCAGTCCCTCGACCTTTGCGGCGGAGCCGGATCCTCCCAATCAATCCTCCAGGCCTCCAGTCAGCTGGGCGAACCATGCCCCCGGTTAATTCCGGGGCCCGGGGCATCCACCCCGGAGACCTCTTCCTGGGATCCTGAAAGGGGACCACCAGCACCCCGCGGGTTGCCCCCCGAAGACCATGGGGGCTCACCTGTGCGGATATTCTGGCCAGGACAGCCGGAATCCGAAGAAACTAGACATGCAGGGCACCCGCAGTGCCACGACGCCTGGGCGCATGCCGGCTCGACCAAAGCCGGCAGCCCGCGCGCTGGGGAAACCCCGACCGAATAGGACTTCGGATCTCATCCTAAACGGCCCCCTGCATGCTCTCCCATCAGAGAGGAGAGACTGTCAGTATAAATTACTGCCGAGGCGACGGAATTAGTTATTATCCACTCAACGGCACCTTTAATTGCCAAGAGTTCGAGGTGAAAAATATCAGTTAAAGGCTCGTCAACGCGGGCTGTGTGATGGTCTATTTCCTCACTGTTTAGGTAGACTACAAAAGCAAATCTTGAGCCAGTGGAGCTTTTCGAACCGTCCGTGAAGATTTCATATCCCTCTGAGGTTGGGGGGTTTTAACATATGGCTGCGAGAAACGATGAGCTGGGTGAATATCCCAGATGTCTAAAGGGTATTCATATTGGCCTCCTTTAAGGGAAACCAAGCCATGCTTCGCTGATTCCCGCAGAGTGTAAAACCGGAAAATTGCTGCCTCCTGGCTCGCCACTAGATCAACAGGGATCGTTCCGCACATGATGGTAAGGGCGTCGTGGGAAACGGTTCTGTATGCGCGTGAAACTCGTAGAAGGGCAATACGCTGAATGCGATTTAACAAGGTTATCATAGTCTTATTAGCCTGCTCCTTCCACCAGGCTCCGGCACCATAGACAATCACTCGTTCGAGGGCGCCTTTGTAAATCTGAAGCAGAGCTGCCCCGGACAGACCCCAGTTCGCTCTGGCAAATGTCGCCAGGTCATGGGTAAGTAACGTTATTCTCGTCTTGATCCACTTTAAATGTGGAATAAAATTTAAATGGCGATCAACAATCACACCTAGATATTTTATTTCGTCTTTGTGTTTGAGGGTCTTACCCTCCAACTTAAAAATGGGATAGCGGGGATGCTTTGCTTTTTTCCTGAATGGCGCGTGCTTCGGAAAGGTAAGTACTTGCGTTTTTGTGGTCGAGAACGTTAATTTGTTTTCTGCTCGCCATCCATCAATTATTCTTAAAAGTTCATTACCACATAATTCCAGGTTTTTCCTAGATTGAGCGCTGATCATCAAAAGAAGATCATCGGCAAATGCCCGAGTTTCAGTACCATCAGGGTATGCCTTTCGCAACACGTCATCAATAACTAAGTTCCACAAAAGTGGCCCTAAGCATGAACCCTGGGGGCAACCTCGGTGATGGTTCTAGTAATTACTGCGTCTGGTGTGTACACGCGGGCCTTCCGGTCGGTCAGAAACGCTGCGACAAGTGAGTATAGGTTGCTAGGACAGTGTCTTTTTTTCAGAGAATGGAGAATCCCAGGAACCCACACCCTGTCGAAAGCACCCTGTATATCAAGCGAGATTAAAGATGTATATAGGCCCGAGGTCTTATTGGACTCAATTTGCTTTATAGCCTTGAACAGGGCCGCAGCGGTGGAATGGTCGTGTCTAAAGCCGTACTGATTGTCGTGGAGAGGTGCGTTTTTATGTAGAAAATGGTAGAGACGGTTCGTCATTACCTTGTCAAGGAGTTTGCAAAGAAGTGGCATAAGACTAATTGGCCGGTATGAAGTACTTAATTCCGGATCCTTGCCAGGTTTATTTAGAAGGATCAGCTTGGCAATCTTCTAGCTACTAGGAAAATAGCCGTTCATGAAGCAGGTATTAAGCAGGGCCAAGAAAAGGTCTTTCCGAACGATATAGAGATTACGAAAAATTTCTACAGTGAGGCCGTCGTACCCTGGAGCTTTACCACAGGGCAGATGATTAATAACCTCTGAAAGCTCATCCTCCTGGAACGGTACATCATTGTAGCTTAATGGGGGGTGCGTGACAGAAGCTCTTATTGTGGCTTGATGACCGTCATCAGAATTAGGGTCGTCATCGGGGAATAGGTCATCAAGGATTGTTTCGTATGTACTAGTAACGGTAGTTGTACTCGAACCATCTGGTCGGCGAATGGAGTGAATGGTTGAAGGATTACGGTTTTTGGATGTCGCTAATTTATAGGGAAGAGTAAATGGATTGATTTGGGTGACTGATGAGCAGTAGTTTGCCCACGAGTCCTGTTTAGATCTTCTCACATGTAGTTCGTATTTGGAAAGTTCTGCTTTGTATAATAGAGCAAAACGTTGTCCTTCAGGCGAAGCCTTTGGAAGCGATGGCGTAGCGCGCGTACTTGTTTGCGGTGAATGGTCAGTGCAGGTGTCCACCAAGGTACAGCCCGGTGTTGAGCCTTACCGCGGGGTTTGAGGGTAAGATCACATATAGTTTTAATAGTCGAATTGATCATCGATGCAAAAATGTCAATGTCTTCTGGTGTGGAACAAACTGGAATCGGTATGGTAGTGAGCAATTCCGTAGCCTTGGTTGTGAAAAGGGGATCTACGACAATTCGGAGAATGACAATTTGGAGAACGACAACTCGGAGCACGACAACTGGGTGAAAGACAGTTCGGTGAAAGCGACAATTGGGGGAAAGACAATTGGGTGAATCCGACAATTGGGGGAATGACAATTCGGCGAAAGCGACAACTGGGTGAAAGACAATTCGGAGAGTAGGACAACTGGCGGAACGACAATTAGGTGAATTGTACTTCTTGCTTACCGAAAGAATAACGCAGTTTTTTCACCTTAAAAAATTATTAAATGCAGGAGTGTCATTAAGGTGTCAGACATTAGTAATGATTGTCTACCATTGGGTCGAATCCCATTGGATCGAATGTCTTGTTCGACCGAATCCCATTAGACCGAATACCGCAATTTGGGCGGTTTTCCAATCATGAATTTTCCTTTCATTCCTATTTTCAATTGATTTTCTAATTAAACTTCTTGATATTAAAGCAAATAATATTTATGTTCACCAATAACATTCTTCAATAAATTTTGGTATTAATTTTCATTGTTGGAAATTGTCTAACCTAAACAAACCAAACCTAACATAACAGTAATGTTTTGGAAAAGGCAAATTATTTAAGAAGTCAATGAAGCTAAACATCAATATTTTGTCAAAGGCGTAACATTGTTAAATGAATTATAAAATATGAAATATTACTAACCTAACCTCACCTAACCAAACCAAACCAAACCAAACCTAACCTAACATAACAGTAATGTTTGGAAAAGGCAAATTATTTAAGAAGTCAATGAAGCTAAACATCAAAATTTTGGAAAAGGCGTAACATTGTTAAATAAATTATAAAATATTACTAACCTAACCTAACCTAACCAAACCAAATCTAACCTAACATAACATAACAGTAACTTGGCCCATTAGTTTTGAAAGTAATTTCAATTATTTTAACTTATTGTATTAACTACAATAAAAAATTTATTATATTGTTCCTCTATTCGTGAAAAACTGAGTTATTCTTTCGGTAAACAAGGAGTACAATTCACCGAATTGTCGTTCCGCCAGTTGTCCTACTCTCCGAATTGTCTTTCACCCAGTTGTCGCTTTCACCGAATTGTCATTCCCCCAATTGTCGGATTCACCCAATCGTCTTTCACCCAATTGTCGCGTTCACCGAATTGTCTTTCACCCAGTTGTCGTGCTCCGAGTTGTCGTTCTCCGAATTGTCATTCTCCGAATTGTCGTGATCCCGTGAAAAGGCCCCAGTCAGCGGTCTTAGTGCTATATGCAAATGTTTGCAATGTGGACGGGCAATGATGGCGGCTATATTGAAATGTAATGTACCGATGATCACTAAAACTGTCCTCATCATCTAGGACCTTCCAGTTGGTAAGGTGGTCCTGTACATTTCCTGAGAACAGCGTCAAATCAATCCAACTCCTTCCGTTAACCGTCGAAAACGTAGGCGGAGAATGGCGGTCATTTGCTATGAATAGGTCGTGAGTGCTTAAAAATGCTTCAGTCACATCTCCTCGGTCGTCGTCAACCGGAGATCCCCAAAGTGCATTTTTGGCATTAAAATCACCGGCCACGATTAGGTTGGAACTGGATGCAGAGCCAATGAGAGACGAGATTATAGCTAGTTCTGAATTTATGTCACCAGATGGGGGTAAGTAAAGAGATACTATTGTAAGTGGCGAGCCTCGAAAGCTTATGGTAACTACTATCGCATTTGCTCGAGCATGTAGTGACACCGCGCCGATTTCCTTGTTTAGGACAATAATCGCCGCCCTACCACCGTCATTGTCATGGAAGACCCTAGATGAAAGTGGGAAGCCGGCAATAGTGCCACCAGAAAGGTAAGGTTTCTGAATCAGCGCGATGTCTATACGCAACTCAAGCAGGCGCGGACGAAGGAGAGCCGTAGCGACCCTAGACTTTCCTAAATTGATTTGAATAAAATTAAGTGAAGTAGGACTATGAAATAGATGAAATGGTGGAACTGGTTGATTATGGGCCATAATTGATGCGCGAACGTCGTAGCTGTACCTCTCGTTGATAACATGGGCAATTATTGTCAACGCTAGAATGGGCTGTAGAGTGATTCGTCTTGTATTTATTGTTCGAATTTCTACAACTTATACATTTTTTGGTAGGAGAGGGACAGTCTCTGTACAAGTGACCCTCGTCTCCGCAGGCAGTGCAGAGGGATACCTGCGAGTCACAGTTGCGTTGGATGTGGCCGAGTCGGCAACATTTGAAGCAGCGAGGAACATTAATGTGTTCAGCTACAGTGCAGTTTGTCAAACCAATATGGACCTTTTGTAATTTCATAAGGGCATTGAAAAGGGAAGACGAAGTTTCCACCACCCAGTTTGTGGTATTGTTTCGACCACGGAGAGGATATTTCACACAGATGTCTTCCTTAGTACATGTCAATTGATTTTGGTCGATAAGAGCATCATTGAACTCCTCTTTGGTGAGGGCAGCGTCCGCACCATTTATTAAAAGTCTTGGTTTAACTAAAGAAGGCGAGAGCGCCGTAGTAGTGTCTTTAAGGGCTGTATTGGTAGACATTTCCGATCGTAGTGCCACTGCATCAGCTTTAGAATTACAGCGGATAACAATGCCATTATTACGGCAGGGGCGAATTGTTTCAACTCCCACCTTTAGTGCCTTGATGTCAACAGACTGTTTAATTTTTGTTGTAAGTGTGGCGGAGGTCTCAGCAGAGTTAGACGCTGCATGGTAAACTAATACTACTGTATCGGGCGACGTCTGACCTATGGATGTGCTGAAAGGTGCATTGACTGGACGCCCCGGAGAACTTGGTGTAGTTTGTCCATGGGCCAGCATCACGGGTCTGGGAATAAATAAGTTCTGTTGGGCTACACTGGAAAACGTATGAGCCGCTGAAAGGCGGTCCACCTTAGGAAATGTGCTATTTGTTTATTTGTGCATAAGTAAGGGTTGTTGTCTTTGTTCAGAAATTACGGAGCGAAGCGTCGAGATCGTCTTGTCTTTTTCCGACAAAAGGCCACGGAACTTGGCGGTGGCCTGATGTAGGGAAAAGATTTCGTCTTGCAATTCACCAAAAAGTTCTCTTATATTACCAGCAAGGGCCTGGGATAGCTTTTTCTTAGGATCCAAAAGGATGACTTCTAGCGCCTGCAAAATTAACGAGACTTAGAGAGCGATGCCTCTTCGTCAGAGCCAACCTCCCCCTCAACAATAGCGTCGCCCTCGTCCGCCAGGAGTGAGAAGGAATTGGACAATGGTATTGACTTCTCAGCAGGAAAATTCTTCTGCAGCGCCAACTCAACGGAGGACCGTCGAACAGAATTCTTAGTGGCAATGGCAGCCTCGTCATCAGAATTGTTGGGAGAATTTTCTAAGGAACTCTTAGAACTCGAATTTTGCTGAAATGTGGCCATTGTAAAGTAAAAAAGGGGGGAAACCGGTCTTACCCGGCAGTAGCCGCCGAATTAACCCCCGCAACGGCACGGATGGGCCTAGCCGGTAGAAGGCAAAACCAGGCTCTTCGACTCCAGACTACATCCTGCTCTACCATTCCCTGGGCCTCCAACCCGCTGGGCGAACCATACCCCCGGTTAATTCCGGGTCCGGTGAGTCCACACCGGGGATCTCTTCCCAGGTTCAGGTAAAGCCCCCCGCAGCCCCAAGCCAGGCGATCCTTAATGGCCTAAGGATAACCGGGTACGGGAAATAGCAAGGCAAGGCCGGAACCCGAAAGAACCGCCCCTTTCGGTGGACACCCGCACTGCCACAACCCCTGGGCGCCACCGGTTTCCCCTCAACCGGCAGCATGCGCGCTGAGAGATCTCGGTCAGAAAGGACTTCGGATATCATCCATTCCGACCTCTCGTGTCACCCAGCCTGCGCGGCCCCCGCACAAAGGGCCAAAAACCAACCCCACAATGACCAACCGGCGTGGGTAGCCCTGCCGGCAACGCTCATTGCGCCCAAAAGAAAGTATGGGAAAGGGTTGGGATGGGATGGTCACCTTGGACCGGTCAAATTCCTCCCCGCTCGCCTGTCCGGCATGTGACACTAGCCGGCATAGCCGAGACGGATCCACGGATAGAAGACCGGAGCCCCTCCACCACGACAAGGTGGTGACCGCGGAGGGGAGTAGATAGGGACAGTGGGAATCTCGTTAATCCATTCATGCGCGTCACTAATTAGATGACGAGGCATTTGGCTATTACAAAACTTTATTTTCAGATTTAAAATTACATTCTGAGAAATGAATTCGAAGGTGGAAAGCAAGTCCACCCTCTTAAAACAACCCTTTATCAAAAAGGTAAGAAACACTAATTGACCATTAATAATATATTATTTTTTTTTACAGATTTAGGGTTGCAGAGCGGGTATTGCCCGTTTAAAGGACCAGTGCCGGACGACAACACTCACCATGACCCCGGATGGATTTGGAGCCGAAGCCCATCATGGTAAGTACTAAAAGTTACTATTTAAATACACTAACCACCAAGTTAAAAATTACACATTAAAGAGCGATTAAAAAGTTCGGTAAGACAATTTAAAATTAAACATTACGAGCAAACGCGCGTTTCATAAACTCTTGATATAGATAATCAAAAATGTCTTGATTAGAATCAAGACTTAAACAAGTTGGGAAAACCAAAATATTACCTCTCCGTGTCGAGAAGATTATATAACCTTAAGTATCCAATGAAAACGTCGACCTTTTTGCCCTCATCCTTTCCCGCGCTTTGCGCTTCCGCATTTGATCCTTACTCTCAACATTATCTTCCTCCATTTTACATACAAAAATCAAATACTCACAAAAAGAAGTGGCAAAAACCTGCTGGCTCTTTACAACCACTTAATTTGACTTAATATCCAATTTCCAACAACAATAATATACCGGTAGTTTAATTGACAACCTACTAGCATCGAAATTCTCATTAAGAATGACTCCCGCGAATAAAAAAGGGCAATTTTCAACTGGGTGGGCGTTATCTCATTAGATTTGAAAAATATCATTTGTCTTTTTTAACAATGCCTAACCGTTTGGATTTTTTTAAAGCAATCTTAGCACCAAAAAATATTTTTTGATACAAAATAAATGTTTTATATTCTTATTAAGAATAAAACAAGAGGATAAAAAAGGTCTGTCCTCTCGTAATTTTTTAAGCTTTTATCATGATTACTCTATACAACAGTAACAAGGAGTGTAAACCCATTAGTGGAAGCAGTATTTTTTTCCCAAAACAATCTCGCTTATGTTTATCCTCTCTAGACTTCGCTAAAAACGTATTACTCCTATATAAAATATTAATAGACAGGAAAGGATTCATACCATTAAAGGAGCGCAATATTATCCATATTTTCATTTCATATACAGAGAAAAGAAATTATTATGTTTCTAAGAGGAGCTTCCCATTTTTGTTGTTGTTTTGAAAAAATATATCGCAATGCACGGGCCTTGATAGATATAGGAGGCAATGAATGAAATATATCACAATGCACGTGCCTTGATAGATATAGGAGGCAATGAATGAAATATATCACAATGCACGGGCCTTGATAGATATGAGGCAATGAAGGAAATATATCGCATGCACGGGCCTTAGTAGATATAGGAGGCAATGATAATCTCTCTCTTTGCACGAGAGGTTTATCTTTAATATTTAAATAAATATAATTATTTTTAATTATTTTAATCTTCAATAATTAACATTAATAATAATTAAATCGTTTAAAATAAAGTTATACCTATTATCTTCTCAAACTTTGCTAATATTGACGTTTAAAGTGAAGGGTACCCCTCTTGGCCGCTTTTTTCAAATTTGGGGTATATATACGATTCGTTTCCATTATAATAGTAAGGAAAAAGCGCAATTGCGAAAACCTTTGGTGGCGATCCCACCTTAGGGAGGCTAGACGTTTCTCGTAACCCTAGCTGATCGCCGCGTATATCCTAAAACAAAACGATGATAATGGAGTAGAAGCCAATGATACAGATTGGTGTCTATGTGGAATAGACGGAAGACCAGTGGATGGTGGTGTTAGAAGCCAGTGTAAGTGCAGACTGGTGTCAATGTGGGATTGACAAAGATCAGAAGATGGTGGTGTTGGAAGCCAGAAAAGTACCAGACTGGTGTTCATGTGGGATGGACGAAGACCAAACATGGTGGTGTGAGAACTCAAGTATAGAGTAGCCAACGGAGAGAAATACAATTTTCCAAATTTCTGTGAACTGTCAATGCGGTCCGGAAATTGGGAATACGTTTGCTCCGATACGCAAACTGCGAACGCGGTCACGTGAGTGTAACAACAGACAGACACACAGACACACAGACACACAGACAGACACACAGACAGACACACAGACACGGCCGTTACAGAACCTCTCCTGGACTACGTCACACGGAGAGGTAAAAAGTATCGATAAGACTGAGGTTATCACTTGACTTAAGGTTCAGATATTACATTTTCTTTTTAATTGAAACTTAAAGGCATGCTTAAGAAAAAGCAACGTTCCATTACCGTTTTCCGTTGAAATAACTTATTTTACAGGTAATCAATTTCAAAAATTTACTTATCTCGGGTTTTCGGGCACAATTCCATTCCCCCAAAACATTTTATCATTACATTAATTACTTTTGAGAGAGTACGTGTATGACTTTGAGTTTTAAAAGGTTCCCCCATTTGTGCCCGGCATGCTTCGCAGTGGATCAGTTGAAAACAATGGCGGAAAATTAAGTAGGGACAGTTAGATTTTTACTTGTGGTTATGCAAAATGATGTAATGTCTAGTGTACTTCAGTCAACAGTCATACTGTTCATTCTCATAGCTCGGGACATGATTAATGCTACTCACCTATTTCTCTCTCTAGTTTCAAAAAATGGTTAGAGACTATTCAGTGCCGCTGATCGCACGTGATGATATTTCAACTACAGTTTACATCAATTCTCCGTTGTCGTACTATTAGCGGGTTAAGCACTAATTTGTTCTGGACATGTCTCGAAAGGGTGCTTGTTGTAAGTTTTTAAAAAAGTGTTGCCATTTGCCAATGTGCGGGTAATGTCTCACATCGTGGGAAATTTAGGTTTGGTGTTAGGCTCTGTGGGGAAAGGGTAATATTTTTCCAAAATCGATCAAATGTCGGAATTTTCCTGTTAAAGGGTTAATAGTGCAGACTGTGCAATTAAAATTAGTGTATTTTCTAAAATTTTGTCCGGTTTAATAATTTCAAGCGACATTTTGAAATGAATTCGGTGATTTTAAGTTTGGCACTGAAAAAGAAAGAAAGCATATTTTGAGAATTTTTAAGCTTTATAGCACTTTGGAGCGTTTGTACATATTGTCAAACCCATGCGGAGTGATATTCCATATTAAGCTTAGTAGGATAAAATAGTCCAGATAAATATGACTGTAATGAGTGAAATTTTAAAATGGAAGTGGGAAAATCCACTTTCTAACATTGGCAACACTGATTTGAAAGTTTTGGTCATGGCTAAACAGACCGCTCATTCAGTTTTCTATTGTTTTAAAGCTTATTTTGACACGTTATCTCTCAAAAGTAATTAATGTAATAATAAAATGTTTTGGGGGAATGGAATTGTGCCCGAAAACCCGAGATAAGTAAATTTTTGAAATTGATTACCTGTAAAATAAGTTATTTCAACGGAAAACGGTAATGGAACGTTGCTTTTTCTTAAGCATGCCTTTAAGTTTCAATTAAAAAGAAAAATTAATATCTGAACCTTAAGTCAAGTGATAACCTCAGTCTTATCGATACTTTTTTAAGTCTTGATTCTAATCAAGACATTTTTGATTAATATCTGCAACTTCAGTCTTAATTGTTTATTAATTTATTTTAATGTTGAAACCGGGGTTGATTTTAGCCATTATTTCATCGCGTATTGCCTCATACCATAGAATCGGCATTATTATTTAATTTCCGATTCCCTCATACCATAGAATCGTTATTATTAATTTATTCCCGATGGGGGTGGACCAGAAATATACCAGATGTTCCCACGCAGATCATTCTTAAAGCCTGTTTTAATGCCATTGTTCCAACAACATTTAAATACGGATATAGCTCTTAACTTTCACGTTCAACATAAATGACTTTAAAATATATCTTATTCTGGCAGTTGGTGAAATAGGCAAATTGTAGTAAACCAACTACCAATAATTTGGGAAAGGTAGCAATATTTTGGTGGAAAAAACATACAATTTAGTAATATCGTTCTAAATGGGGCAAATTGATAATAATTTGAAAGCAATAAGAGGCGCAAATTTAGTGCAACATCGCTCCTTTGGTACTGTTAGAGATTTTCTTTTTTTGTGTATTTTTGAAAAAGCTGGCATAAGCTACTTTAAGGTCCGCCCTCGTGTTGACTTCTAGTTGGTTTCTGACTTTGGTATTGAAAAATTGTAGGGTAGAATATTAGGCACCGTGTTTTGGGCAGGCAATGGAACTGTTTAGCTTTAGCATTAAGCATTGGAAATAACTATTTATTTATACTTATGAAATGAATCGTGAAATTACGTGCTGTCAGATATTTAGGTCTTGAGTACAGTAATTTAATAACTTTAAAAATTATGGTCAAAAATTTTATTCAAGAAAAGAGTTCTTTAATGATAATTATAACATTATCTGGAATTTAGAAATAAACTTTTGTTTAATAATTCCACGTGAATCATTAAAGAATTAAATAACATTATGAATATTTAGTTTTTTGAGTATTTTAAAAGCTTTAAACACGTATGATGATGTTCTGTTAATGCACAATAGATTTATTTTGGTACACTTTTGGTTTGATATAGCTGCATTTTTTTACAGCATTTAATTTGGGCTTAAATTCCCATGGTTGATTTCTTATTATAAATTTTATTATTAAATTTTTTTTTTCTAGGAATATTTTTTGTTTTCCATGTTTAAGCTAATAGTTGCGTATTTTATAAGCTTTTATTCGTAGCTTCCGAAGGAAAATTTAATTTTTGTCTCCAGAATGGTTTTTAAAATAATTAGTGATTTGTTCTCGTAAAATTTTCAATTCAGTGGTAAATGTAAGTTTCACTATGGAATCATTGAAGAGATTAATGAAATTTTCAAAGACAATCATACGTGAAGGATGGACTTAAAAGTCCAACATTAATGTTGAATGCATATAATAATTTTGATAATCTCTCAAGTGAAAAATTCCATTTTTAAAAAGTGTTTATATACATTTAACCCTAGGACTCTCAAATTGGGAATTTATAATAGCCCAGTTGCCAGAAAAAACAGTAATTTTTTTGTCTCCTATAAAGGGGGGGGAGGGGTGTCTTTGTTAAATCACCTTTAACATTTTTAAAGATGCTTTTTAAAAGCGTACTGATATGTTGAGGTAAAATATGAGTTGTTCAGATGCCCTTTAATTGTTAGTGATAATTCTATATCATTTCACAAACATTTTTCGTATTCATTATTATTGCATGATAGCGTTAGTGGTTAATGGTTAATGAGTGAGTGTCATTAATTGACATCTTTAATTACCGATTTCATCGAGCTTCTTTTGTTTGTCAAACGTTCATTGCGATGGTTTCCTTTAAGTTTCAGCTTTGCAACCATACTTCCTCCGGAACCCACAAACTTTGGTTTCCCGGAAGCTGCCCGCCGAGTCAATTGAGTAACTCAGGCGGATCGCTGGTTGGCATCGTTTACGGTTAGAACTAGGGCGGTATCTGATCGCCTTCGAACCTCTAACTTTCGTTCTTGATTAATGAAAACATTCTTGGCAAATGCTTTCGCTGTAGTTCGTCTTGCGACGGTCCAAGAATTTCACCTCTAGCGTCGCAATACGAATGCCTCCGTCTGTCCCTTTTAATCATTACCTCGTGTTCCGAAAACCAACACAATAGAACTCGAAGTCCTTTTTCATTATTCCATGCACCATTATTCAGGCGGGACGCCTGCTTTGAGCACTCCAATTTTTTCAAAGTAAACGTGTCGGGCACCTACGACACTCAATGAAGAGCACCGAAGGAAAACCGACAGGATGTTCAGGCCAGGCAGTAACCACCGGAGCGGACCGCCTGTCTGGAACTGAGATTCAACTACGAGCTTTTTAACCGCAACAACTTTAATATACGCTATTGGAGCTGGAATTACCGCGTCTGCTGGCACCAGACTTGCCCTCCAATGGATCCTCGTTAAAGGATTTAGAGTGTACTCATTCCAATTACGGGGCCTCAAAAGAGTCCCGTATTGTTATTTTTTGTCACTACCTCCCCGTGCCGGGAGTGGGTAATTTGCGCGCCTGCTGCCTTCCTTGGATGTGGTAGCCGTTTCTCAGGCTCCCTCTCCGGAATCGAACCCTGATTTTCCGTTACCCGTTACGACCATGGTAGGCGCGTAGCCTACCATCGAAAGTTGATAAGGCAGACACTTGAAAGAAACATCGCCGATACGAGATCGTGCGATTTGCCCAAAGTTATCCAGAGTCGCCATGGTAAGCGGGCCGAAGCCCGATTGGTCTTGGTCTAATAAAAGCGCCCCTTCCCTAAGGTCGGGGCTCTGCTGCATGTATTAGCTCTAGAATTACCACAGTTATCCAAGTAAAAAAGTACGATCTAAGAAACCATAACTGATTTAATGAGCCATTCGCGGTTTCACCTTATTTCGGCATGTACTTAGACATGCATGGCTTAGTCTTTGAGACAAGCACATGACTACTGGCAGGATCAACCAGGTAACAACGAATAACGTTGCCGTCAGTTGACGTCAGTCCCGGGCTACGACCGGCCCGATTAAGGACCGACGAACCGGGTTAAAGGCGTCGTAGAACTGCCGCTTGAAGTGGACGGCTCCAACTTTATCGACGTTAAAAACGAGAAGCCGAACCCTCTCGGGAACGGTTTTCTTCGCTTCTGTTTCTCGATTCATTCACCCGAGGCGATATATTTCAATCGCTGTGTTCGAGCGTGAACGCTGAGGTACTTGGATTTTGCCCTTTACGAGACAAACTCACCATCGAATAGCAATTATTACCAATTGGCCCACCAACGTCGCACCTCCGTTACGAGGACGATCTGAGACTAGCTGATAAAATTACCGCTTCGATCAACGGCCGAAAGTCGGCTAGACTTTCGTACGCGCCAGAAGCTCCGGGAGACGTGACGTATTTCTTTGTTTTTCAATTATCACAAATTGATGCTTGAAATTGTAGGGACAATTTGCATCAATTGATAATTTAAATTGAAACACAAAACGAACACGCTCCACAATAGTAGTGTGGAACATAAGTATTAGGGAAAACTTACCAGTTCGGGAATTTTCAAATTTTTAACATCCATGTTTCCCGAAGCCCGTTAAAAACATGAACTCACTAACGATGAAAAAATTTAATTGACACTCTTTTTTCAATATGCGAAGGGAAGAAGGAGAGAGGGTGTGTTGGTGGTAGGGAGGAGGGGGGATGCTAATGGAATGCGGGGTTAATATAAGTTAACGGAATGAAGTTAAACTTTCATTGACAGTGTTTTATGG
>NW_028324236.1:707500-720000 GCF_054372755.1 Phalangium opilio | reverse complement strand
AATTTGTTTTCTGCTCGCCATCCATCAATTATTCTTAAAAGTTCATTACCACATAATTCCAGGTTTTTCCTAGATTGAGCGCTGATCATCAAAAGAAGATCATCGGCAAATGCCCGAGTTTCAGTACCATCAGGGTATGCCTTTCGCAACACGTCATCAATAACTAAGTTCCACAAAAGTGGCCCTAAGCATGAACCCTGGGGGCAACCTCGGTGATGGTTCTAGTAATTACTGCGTCTGGTGTGTACACGCGGGCCTTCCGGTCGGTCAGAAACGCTGCGACAAGTGAGTATAGGTTGCTAGGACAGTGTCTTTTTTTCAGAGAATGGAGAATCCCAGGAACCCACACCCTGTCGAAAGCACCCTGTATATCAAGCGAGATTAAAGATGTATATAGGCCCGAGGTCTTATTGGACTCAATTTGCTTTATAGCCTTGAACAGGGCCGCAGCGGTGGAATGGTCGTGTCTAAAGCCGTACTGATTGTCGTGGAGAGGTGCGTTTTTATGTAGAAAATGGTAGAGACGGTTCGTCATTACCTTGTCAAGGAGTTTGCAAAGAAGTGGCATAAGACTAATTGGCCGGTATGAAGTACTTAATTCCGGATCCTTGCCAGGTTTATTTAGAAGGATCAGCTTGGCAATCTTCTAGCTACTAGGAAAATAGCCGTTCATGAAGCAGGTATTAAGCAGGGCCAAGAAAAGGTCTTTCCGAACGATATAGAGATTACGAAAAATTTCTACAGTGAGGCCGTCGTACCCTGGAGCTTTACCACAGGGCAGATGATTAATAACCTCTGAAAGCTCATCCTCCTGGAACGGTACATCATTGTAGCTTAATGGGGGGTGCGTGACAGAAGCTCTTATTGTGGCTTGATGACCGTCATCAGAATTAGGGTCGTCATCGGGGAATAGGTCTACAAGGATTGTTTCGTATGTACTAGTAACGGTAGTTGTACTCGAACCATCTGGTCGGCGAATGGAGTGAATGGTTGAAGGATTACGGTTTTTGGATGTCGCTAATTTATAGGGAAGAGTAAATGGATTGATTTGGGTGACTGATGAGCAGTAGTTTGCCCACGAGTCCTGTTTAGATCTTCTCACATGTAGTTCGTATTTGGAAAGTTCTGCTTTGTATAATAGAGCAAAACGTTGTCCTTCAGGCGAAGCCTTTGGAAGCGACGGCGTAGCGCGCGTACTTGTTTGCGGTGAATGGTCAGTGCAGGTGTCCACCAAGGTACAGCCCGGTGTTGAGCCTTACCGCGGGGTTTGAGGGTAAGATCACATATAGTTTTAATAGTCGAATTGATCATCGATGCAAAAATGTCAATGTCTTCTGGTGTGGAACAAACTGGAATCGGTATGGTAGTGAGCAATTCCGTAGCCTTGGTTGTGAAAAGGGGATCTACGACAATTCGGAGAATGACAATTTGGAGAACGACAACTCGGAGCACGACAACTGGGTGAAAGACAGTTCGGTGAAAGCGACAATTGGGGGAAAGACAATTGGGTGAATCCGACAATTGGGGGAATGACAATTCGGCGAAAGCGACAACTGGGTGAAAGACAATTCGGAGAGTAGGACAACTGGCGGAACGACAATTAGGTGAATTGTACTTCTTGCTTACCGAAAGAATAACGCAGTTTTTTCACCTTAAAAAATTATTAAATGCAGGAGTGTCATTAAGGTGTCAGACATTAGTAATGATTGTCTACCATTGGGTCGAATCCCATTGGATCGAATGTCTTGTTCGACCGAATCCCATTAGACCGAATACCGCAATTTGGGCGGTTTTCCAATCATGAATTTTCCTTTCATTCCTATTTTCAATTGATTTTCTAATTAAACTTCTTGATATTAAAGCAAATAATATTTATGTTCACCAATAACATTCTTCAATAAATTTTGGTATTAATTTTCATTTTTGGAAATTGTCTAACCTAAACAAACCAAACCTAACATAACAGTAATGTTTTGGAAAAGGCAAATTATTTAAGAAGTCAATGAAGCTAAACATCAATATTTTGTCAAAGGCGTAACATTGTTAAATGAATTATAAAATATGAAATATTACTAACCTAACCTCACCTAACCAAACCAAACCAAACCAAACCTAACCTAACATAACAGTAATGCTTGGAAAAGGCAAATTATTTAAGAAGTCAATGAAGCTAAACATCAAAATTTTGGAAAAGGCGTAACATTGTTAAATAAATTATAAAATATTACTAACCTAACCTAACCTAACCAAACCAAATCTAACCTAACATAACATAACAGTAACTTGGCCCATTAGTTTTGAAAGTAATTTCAATTATTTTAACTTATTGTATTAACTACAATAAAAAATTTATTATATTGTTCCTCTATTCGTGAAAAACTGAGTTATTCTTTCGGTAAACAAGGAGTACAATTCACCGAATTGTCGTTCCGCCAGTTGTCCTACTCTCCGAATTGTCTTTCACCCAGTTGTCGCTTTCACCGAATTGTCATTCCCCCAATTGTCGGATTCACCCAATCGTCTTTCACCCAATTGTCGCGTTCACCGAATTGTCTTTCACCCAGTTGTCGTGCTCCGAGTTGTCGTTCTCCGAATTGTCATTCTCCGAATTGTCGTGATCCCGTGAAAAGGCCCCAGTCAGCGGTCTTAGTGCTATATGCAAATGTTTGCAATGTGGACGGGCAATGATGGCGGCTATATTGAAATGTAATGTACCGATGATCACTAAAACTGTCCTCATCATCTAGGACCTTCCAGTTGGTAAGGTGGTCCTGTACATTTCCTGAGAACAGCGTCAAATCAATCCAACTCCTTCCGTTAACCGTCGAAAACGTAGGCGGAGAATGGCGGTCATTTGCTATGAATAGGTCGTGAGTGCTTAAAAATGCTTCAGTCACATCTCCTCGGTCGTCGTCAACCGGAGATCCCCAAAGTGCATTTTTGGCATTAAAATCACCGGCCACGATTAGGTTGGAACTGGATGCAGAGCCAATGAGAGACGAGATTATAGCTAGTTCTGAATTTATGTCACCAGATGGGGGTAAGTAAAGAGATACTATTGTAAGTGGCGAGCCTCGAAAGCTTATGGTAACTACTATCGCATTTGCTCGAGCATGTAGTGACACCGCGCCGATTTCCTTGTTTAGGACAATAATCGCCGCCCTACCACCGTCATTGTCATGGAAGACCCTAGATGAAAGTGGGAAGCCGGCAATAGTGCCACCAGAAAGGTAAGGTTCCTGAATCAGCGCGATGTCTATACGCAACTCAAGCAGGCGCGGACGAAGGAGAGCCGTAGCGACCCTAGACTTTCCTAAATTGATTTGAATAAAATTAAGTGAAGTAGGACTATGAAATAGATGAAATGGTGGAACTGGTTGATTATGGGCCATAATTGATGCGCGAACGTCGTAGCTGTACCTCTCGTTGATAACATGGGCAATTATTGTCAACGCTAGAATGGGCTGTAGAGTGATTCGTCTTGTATTTATTGTTCGAATTTCTACAACTTATACATTTTTTGGTAGGAGAGGGACAGTCTCTGTACAAGTGACCCTCGTCTCCGCAGGCAGTGCAGAGGGATACCTGCGAGTCACAGTTGCGTTGGATGTGGCCGAGTCGGCAACATTTGAAGCAGCGAGGAACATTAATGTGTTCAGCTACAGTGCAGTTTGTCAAACCAATATGGACCTTTTGTAATTTCATAAGGGCATTGAAAAGGGAAGACGAAGTTTCCACCACCAAGTTTGTGGTATTGTTTCGACCACGGAGAGGATATTTCACACAGATGTCTTCCTTAGTACATGTCAATTGATTTTGGTCGATAAGAGCATCATTGAACTCCTCTTTGGTGAGGGCAGCGTCCGCACCATTTATTAAAAGTCTTGGTTTAACTAAAGAAGGCGAGAGCGCCGTAGTAGTGTCTTTAAGGGCTGTATTGGTAGACAGTTCCGATCGTAGTGCCACTGCATCAGCTTTAGAATTACAGCGGATAACAATGCCATTATTACGGCAGGGGCGAATTGTTTCAACTCCCACCTTTAGTGCCTTGATGTCAACAGACTGTTTAATTTTTGTTGTAAGTGTGGCGGAGGTCTCAGCAGAGTTAGACGCTGCATGGTAAACTAATACTACTGTATCGGGCGACGTCTGACCTATGGATGTGCTGAAAGGTGCATTGACTGGACGCCCCGGAGAACTTGGTGTAGTTTGTCCATGGGCCAGCATCACGGGTCTGGGAATAAATAAGTTCTGTTGGGCTACACTGGAAAACGTATGAGCCGCTGAAAGGCGGTCCACCTTAGGAAATGTGCTATTTGTTTATTTGTGCATAAGTAAGGGTTGTTGTCTTTGTTCAGAAATTACGGAGCGAAGCGTCGAGATCGTCTTGTCTTTTTCCGACAAAAGGCCACGGAACTTGGCGGTGGCCTGATGTAGGGAAAAGATTTCGTCTTGCAATTCACCAAAAAGTTCTCTTATATTACCAGCAAGGGCCTGGGATAGCTTTTTCTTAGGATCCAAAAGGATGACTTCTAGCGCCTGCAAAATTAACGAGACTTAGAGAGCGATGCCTCTTCGTCAGAGCCAACCTCCCCCTCAACAATAGCGTCGCCCTCGTCCGCCAGGAGTGAGAAGGAATTGGACAATGGTATTGACTTCTCAGCAGGAAAATTCTTCTGCAGCGCCAACTCAACGGAGGACCGTCGAACAGAATTCTTAGTGGCAATGGCAGCCTCGTCATCAGAATTGTTGGGAGAATTTTCTAAGGAACTCTTAGAACTCGAATTTTGCTGAAATGTGGCCATTGTAAAGTAAAAAAGGGGGGAAACCGGTCTTACCCGGCAGTAGCCGCCGAATTAACCCCCGCAACGGCACGGATGGGCCTAGCCGGTAGAAGGCAAAACCAGGCTCTTCGACTCCAGACTACATCCTGCTCTACCATTCCCTGGGCCTCCAACCCGCTGGGCGAACCATACCCCCGGTTAATTCCGGGTCCGGTGAGTCCACACCGGGGATCTCTTCCCAGGTTCAGGTAAAGCCCCCCGCAGCCCCAAGCCAGGCGATCCTTAATGGCCTAAGGATAACCGGGTACGGGAAATAGCAAGGCAAGGCCGGAACCCGAAAGAACCGCCCCTTTCGGTGGACACCCGCACTGCCACAACCCCTGGGCGCCACCGGTTTCCCCTCAACCGGCAGCATGCGCGCTGAGAGATCTCGGTCAGAAAGGACTTCGGATATCATCCATTCCGACCTCTCGTGTCACCCAGCCTGCGCGGCCCCCGCACAAAGGGCCAAAAACCAACCCCACAATGACCAACCGGCGTGGGTAGCCCTGCCGGCAACGCTCATTGCGCCCAAAAGAAAGTATGGGAAAGGGTTGGGATGGGATGGTCACCTTGGACCGGTCAAATTCCTCCCCGCTCGCCTGTCCGGCATGTGACACTAGCCGGCATAGCCGAGACGGATCCACGGATAGAAGACCGGAGCCCCTCCACCACGACAAGGTGGTGACCGCGGAGGGGAGTAGATAGGGACAGTGGGAATCTCGTTAATCCATTCATGCGCGTCACTAATTAGATGACGAGGCATTTGGCTATTACAAAACTTTATTTTCAGATTTAAAATTACATTCTGAGAAATGAATTCGAAGGTGGAAAGCAAGTCCACCCTCTTAAAACAACCCTTTATCAAAAAGGTAAGAAACACTAATTGACCATTAATAATATATTATTTTTTTTTACAGATTTAGGGTTGCAGAGCGGGTATTGCCCGTTTAAAGGACCAGTGCCGGACGACAACACTCACCATGACCCCGGATGGATTTGGAGCCGAAGCCCATCATGGTAAGTACTAAAAGTTACTATTTAAATACACTAACCACCAAGTTAAAAATTACACATTAAAGAGCGATTAAAAAGTTCGGTAAGACAATTTAAAATTAAACATTACGAGCAAACGCGCGTTTCATAAACTCTTGATATAGATAATCAAAAATGTCTTGATTAGAATCAAGACTTAAACAAGTTGGGAAAACCAAAATATTACCTCTCCGTGTCGAGAAGATTATATAACCTTAAGTATCCAATGAAAACGTCGACCTTTTTGCCCTCATCCTTTCCCGCGCTTTGCGCTTCCGCATTTGATCCTTACTCTCAACATTATCTTCCTCCATTTTACATACAAAAATCAAATACTCACAAAAAGAAGTGGCAAAAACCTGCTGGCTCTTTACAACCACTTAATTTGACTTAATATCCAATTTCCAACAACAATAATATACCGGTAGTTTAATTGACAACCTACTAGCATCGAAATTCTCATTAAGAATGACTCCCGCGAATAAAAAAGGGCAATTTTCAACTGGGTGGGCGTTATCTCATTAGATTTGAAGAATATCATTTGTCTTTTTTAACAATGCCTAACCGTTTGGATTTTTTTAAAGCAATCTTAGCACCAAAAAATATTTTTTGATACAAAATAAATGTTTTATATTCTTATTAAGAATAAAACAAGAGGATAAAAAAGGTCTGTCCTCTCGTAATTTTTTAAGCTTTTATCATGATTACTCTATACAACAGTAACAAGGAGTGTAAACCCATTAGTGGAAGCAGTATTTTTTTCCCAAAACAATCTCGCTTATGTTTATCCTCTCTAGACTTCGCTAAAAACGTATTACTCCTATATAAAATATTAATAGACAGGAAAGGATTCATACCATTAAAGGAGCGCAATATTATCCATATTTTCATTTCATATACAGAGAAAAGAAATTATTATGTTTCTAAGAGGAGCTTCCCATTTTTGTTGTTGTTTTGAAAAAATATATCGCAATGCACGGGCCTTGATAGATATAGGAGGCAATGAATGAAATATTTCACAATGCACGTGCCTTGATAGATATAGGAGGCAATGAATGAAATATATCACAATGCACGGGCCTTGATAGATATGAGGCAATGAAGGAAATATATCGCATGCACGGGCCTTAGTAGATATAGGAGCCAATGATAATCTCTCTCTTTGCACGAGAGGTTTATCTTTAATATTTAAATAAATATAATTATTTTTAATTATTTTAATCTTCAATAATTAACATTAATAATAATTAAATCGTTTAAAATAAAGTTTTACCTATTATCTTCTCAAACTTTGCTAATATTGACGTTTAAAGTGAAGGGTACCCCTCTTGGCCGCTTTTTTCAAATTTGGGGTATATATACGATTCGTTTCCATTATAATAGTAAGGAAAAAGCGCAATTGCGAAAACCTTTGGTGGCGATCCCACATTAGGGAGGCTAGACGTTTCTCGTAACCCTAGCTGATCGCCGCGTATATCCTAAAACAAAACGATGATAATGGAGTAGAAGCCAATGATACAGATTGGTGTCTATGTGGAATAGACGGAAGACCAGTGGATGGTGGTGTTAGAAGCCAGTGTAAGTGCAGACTGGTGTCAATGTGGGATTGACAAAGATCAGAAGATGGTGGTGTTGGAAGCCAGAAAAGTACCAGACTGGTGTTCATGTGGGATGGACGAAGACCAAACATGGTGGTGTGAGAACTCAAGTATAGAGTAGCCAACGGAGAGAAATACAATTTTCCAAATTTCTGTGAACTGTCAATGCGGTCCGGAAATTGGGAATACGTTTGCTCCGATACGCAAACTGCGAACGCGGTCACGTGAGTGTAACAACAGACAGACACACAGACACACAGACAGACACACAGACACGTTACAGAACCTCTCCTGGACTACGTCACACGGAGAGGTAAAAAGTATCGATAAGACTGAGGTTATCACTTGACTTAAGGTTCAGATATTAATTTTTCTTTTTAATTGAAACTTAAAGGCATGCTTAAGAAAAAGCAACGTTCCATTACCGTTTTCCGTTGAAATAACTTATTTTACAGGTAATCAATTTCAAAAATTTACTTATCTCGGGTTTTCGGGCACAATTCCATTCCCCCAAAACATTTTATCATTACATTAATTACTTTTGAGAGAGTACGTGTATGACTTTGAGTTTTAAAAGGTTCCCCCATTTGTGCCCGGCATGCTTCGCAGTGGATCAGTTGAAAACAATGGCGGAAAATTAAGTAGGGACAGTTAGATTTTTACTTGTGGTTATGCAAAATGATGTAATGTCTAGTGTACTTCAGTCAACAGTCATACTGTTCATTCTCATAGCTCGGGACATGATTAATGCTACTCACCTATTTCTCTCTCTAGTTTCAAAAAATGGTTAGAGACTATTCAGTGCCGCTGATCGCACGTGATGATATTTCAACTACAGTTTACATCAATTCTCCGTTGTCGTACTATTAGCGGGTTAAGCACTAATTTGTTCTGGACATGTCTCGAAAGGGTGCTTGTTGTAAGTTTTTAAAAAAGTGTTGCCATTTGCCAATGTGCGGGTAATTTCTCACATCGTGGGAAATTTAGGTTTGGTGTTAGGCTCTGTGGGGAAAGGGTAATATTTTTCCAAAATCGATCAAATGTCGGAATTTTCCTGTTAAAGGGTTAATAGTGCAGACTGTGCAATTAAAATTAGTGTATTTTCTAAAATTTTGTCCGGTTTAATAATTTCAAGCGACATTTTGAAATGAATTCGGTGATTTTAAGTTTGGCACTGAAAAAGAAAGAAAGCATATTTTGAGAATTTTTAAGCTTTATAGCACTTTGGAGCGTTTGTACATATTGTCAAACCCATGCGTAGTGATATTCCATATTAAGCTTAGTAGGATAAAATAGTCCAGATAAATATGACTGTAATGAGTGAAATTTTAAAATGGAAGTGGGAAAATCCACTTTCTAACATTGGCAACACTGATTTGAAAGTTTTGGTCATGGCTAAACAGACCGCTCATTCAGTTTTCTATTGTTTTAAAGCTTATTTTGACACGTTATCTCTCAAAAGTAATTAATGTAATAATAAAATGTTTTGGGGGAATGGAATTGTGCCCGAAAACCCGAGATAAGTAAATTTTTGAAATTGATTACCTGTAAAATAAGTTATTTCAACGGAAAACGGTAATGGAACGTTGCTTTTTCTTAAGCATGCCTTTAAGTTTCAATTAAAAAGAAAAATTAATATCTGAACCTTAAGTCAAGTGATAACCTCAGTCTTATCGATACTTTTTTAAGTCTTGATTCTAATCAAGACATTTTTGATTAATATCTGCAACTTCAGTCTTAATTGTTTATTAATTTATTTTAATGTTGAAACCGGGGTTGATTTTAGCCATTATTTCATCGCGTATTGCCTCATACCATAGAATCGGCATTATTATTTAATTTCCGATTCCCTCATACCATAGAATCGTTATTATTAATTTATTCCCGATGGGGGTGGACCAGAAATATACCAGATGTTCCCACGCAGATCATTCTTAAAGACTGTTTTAATGCCATTGTTCCAACAACATTTAAATACGGATATAGCTCTTAACTTTCACGTTCAACATAAATGACTTTAAAATATATCTTATTCTGGCAGTTGGTGAAATAGGCAAATTGTAGTAAACCAACTACCAATAATTTGGGAAAGGTAGCAATATTTTGGTGGAAAAAACATACAATTTAGTAATATCGTTCTAAATGGGGCAAATTGATAATAATTTGAAAGCAATAAGAGGCGCAAATTTAGTGCAACATCGCTCCTTTGGTACTGTTAGAGATTTTCTTTTTTTGTGTATTTTTGAAAAAGCTGGCATAAGCTACTTTAAGGTCCGCCCTCGTGTTGACTTCTAGTTGGTTTCTGACTTTGGTATTGAAAAATTGTAGGGTAGAATATTAGGCACCGTGTTTTGGGCAGGCAATGGAACTGTTTAGCTTTAGCATTAAGCATTGGAAATAACTATTTATTTATACTTATGAAATGAATCGTGAAATTACGTGCTGTCAGATATTTAGGTCTTGAGTACAGTAATTTAATAACTTTAAAAATTATGGTCAAAAATTTTATTCAAGAAAAGAGTTCTTTAATGATAATTATAACATTATCTGGAATTTAGAAATAAACTTTTGTTTAATAATTCCACGTGAATCATTAAAGAATTAAATAACATTATGAATATTTAGTTTTTTGAGTATTTTAAAAGCTTTAAACACGTATGATGATGTTCTGTTAATGCACAATAGATTTATTTTGGTACACTTTTGGTTTGATATAGCTGCATTTTTTTACAGCATTTAATTTGGGCTTAAATTCCCATGGTTGATTTCTTATTATAAATTTTATTATTAAATTTTTTTTTTCTAGGAATATTTTTTGTTTTCCATGTTTAAGCTAATAGTTGCGTATTTTATAAGCTTTTATTCGTAGCTTCCGAAGGAAAATTTAATTTTTGTCTCCAGAATGGTTTTTAAAATAATTAGTGATTTGTTCTCGTAAAATTTTCAATTCAGTGGTAAATGTAAGTTTCACTATGGAATCATTGAAGAGATTAATGAAATTTTCAAAGACAATCATACGTGAAGGATGGACTTAAAAGTCCAACATTAATGTTGAATGCATATAATAATTTTGATAATCTCTCAAGTGAAAAATTCCATTTTTAAAAAGTGTTTATATACATTTAACCCTAGGACTCTGAAATTGGGAATTTATAATAGCCCAGTTGCCAGAAAAAACAGTAATTTTTTTGTCTCCTATAAAGGGGGGGGAGGGGTGTCTTTGTTAAATCACCTTTAACATTTTTAAAGATGCTTTTTAAAAGCGTACTGATATGTTGAGGTAAAATATGAGTTGTTCAGATGCCCTTTAATTGTTAGTGATAATTCTATATCATTTCACAAACATTTTTCGTATTCATTATTATTGCATGATAGCGTTAGTGGTTAATGGTTAATGAGTGAGTGTCATTAATTGACATCTTTAATTACCGATTTCATCGAGCTTCTTTTGTTTGTCAAACGTTCATTGCGATGGTTTCCTTTAAGTTTCAGCTTTGCAACCATACTTCCTCCGGAACCCACAAACTTTGGTTTCCCGGAAGCTGCCCGCCGAGTCAATTGAGTAACTCAGGCGGATCGCTGGTTGGCATCGTTTACGGTTAGAACTAGGGCGGTATCTGATCGCCTTCGAACCTCTAACTTTCGTTCTTGATTAATGAAAACATTCTTGGCAAATGCTTTCGCTGTAGTTCGTCTTGCGACGGTCCAAGAATTTCACCTCTAGCGTCGCAATACGAATGCCTCCGTCTGTCCCTTTTAATCATTACCTCGTGTTCCGAAAACCAACACAATAGAACTCGAAGTCCTCTTTCATTATTCCATGCACCATTATTCAGGCGGGACGCCTGCTTTGAGCACTCCAATTTTTTCAAAGTAAACGTGTCGGGCACCTACGACACTCAATGAAGAGCACCGAAGGAAAACCGACAGGATGTTCAGGCCAGGCAGTAACCACCGGAGCGGACCGCCTGTCTGGAACTGAGATTCAACTACGAGCTTTTTAACCGCAACAACTTTAATATACGCTATTGGAGCTGGAATTACCGCGGCTGCTGGCACCAGACTTGCCCTCCAATGGATCCTCGTTAAAGGATTTAGAGTGTACTCATTCCAATTACGGGGCCTCAAAAGAGTCCCGTATTGTTATTTTTTGTCACTACCTCCCCGTGCCGGGAGTGGGTAATTTGCGCGCCTGCTGCCTTCCTTGGATGTGGTAGCCGTTTCTCAGGCTCCCTCTCCGGAATCGAACCCTAATTTTCCGTTACCCGTTACGACCATGGTAGGCGCGTAGCCTACCATCGAAAGTTGATAAGGCAGACACTTGAAAGAAACATCGCCGATACGAGATCGTGCGATTTGCCCAAAGTTATCCAGAGTCGCCATGGTAAGCGGGCCGAAGCCCGATTGGTCTTGGTCTAATAAAAGCGCCCCTTCCCTAAGGTCGGGGCTCTGCTGCATGTATTAGCTCTAGAATTACCACAGTTATCCAAGTAAAAAAGTACGATCTAAGAAACCATAACTGATTTAATGAGCCATTCGCGGTTTCACCTTATTTCGGCATGTACTTAGACATGCATGGCTTAGTCTTTGAGACAAGCACATGACTACTGGCAGGATCAACCAGGTAACAACGAATAACGTTGCCGTCAGTTGACGTCAGTCCCGGGCTACGACCGGCCCGATTAAGGACCGACGAACCGGGTTAAAGGCGTCGTAGAACTGCCGCTTGAAGTGGACGGCTCCAACTTTATCGACGTTAAAAACGAGAAGCCGAACCCTCTCGGGAACGGTTTTCTTCGCTTCTGTTTCTCGATTCATTCACCCGAGGCGATATATTTCAATCGCTGTGTTCGAGCGTGAACGCTGAGGTACTTGGATTTTGCCCTTTACGAGACAAACTCACCATCGAATAGCAATTATTACCAATTGGCCCACCAACGTCGCACCTCCGTTACGAGGACGATCTGAGACTAGCTGATAAAATTACCGCTTCGATCGACGGCCGAAAGTCGGCTAGACTTTCGTACTCGCCAGAAGCTCCGGG
>NW_028324236.1:690000-702500 GCF_054372755.1 Phalangium opilio | reverse complement strand
TGTATGCGCGTGAAACTCGTAGAAGGGCAATACGCTGAATGCGATTTAACAAGGTTATCATAGTCTTATTAGCCTGCTCCTTCCACCAGGCTCCGGCACCATAGACAATCACTCGTTCGAGGGCGCCTTTGTAAATCTGAAGCAGAGCTGCCCCGGACAGACCCCAGTTCGCTCTGGCAAATGTCGCCAGGTCATGGGTAAGTAACGTTATTCTCGTCTTGATCCACTTTAAATGTGGAATAAAATTTAAATGGCGATCAACAATCACACCTAGATATTTTATTTCGTCTTTGTGTTTGAGGGTCTTACCCTCCAACTTAAAAATGGGATAGCGGGGATGCTTTGCTTTTTTCCTGAATGGCGCGTGCTTCGGAAAGGTAAGTACTTGCGTTTTTGTGGTCGAGAACGTTAATTTGTTTTCTGCTCGCCATCCATCAATTATTCTTAAAAGTTCATTACCACATAATTCCAGGTTTTTCCTAGATTGAGCGCTGATCATCAAAAGAAGATCATCGGCAAATGCCCGAGTTTCAGTACCATCAGGGTATGCCTTTCGCAACACGTCATCAATAACTAAGTTCCACAAAAGTGGCCCTAAGCATGAACCCTGGGGGCAACCTCGGTGATGGTTCTAGTAATTACTGCGTCTGGTGTGTACACGCGGGCCTTCCGGTCGGTCAGAAACGCTGCGACAAGTGAGTATAGGTTGCTAGGACAGTGTCTTTTTTTCAGAGAATGGAGAATCCCAGGAACCCACACCCTGTCGAAAGCACCCTGTATATCAAGCGAGATTAAAGATGTATATAGGCCCGAGGTCTTATTGGACTCAATTTGCTTTATAGCCTTGAACAGGGCCGCAGCGGTGGAATGGTCGTGTCTAAAGCCGTACTGATTGTCGTGGAGAGGTGCGTTTTTATGTAGAAAATGGTAGAGACGGTTCGTCATTACCTTGTCAAGGAGTTTGCAAAGAAGTGGCATAAGACTAATTGGCCGGTATGAAGTACTTAATTCCGGATCCTTGCCAGGTTTATTTAGAAGGATCAGCTTGGCAATCTTCTAGCTACTAGGAAAATAGCCGTTCATGAAGCAGGTATTAAGCAGGGCCAAGAAAAGGTCTTTCCGAACGATATAGAGATTACGAAAAATTTCTACAGTGAGGCCGTCGTACCCTGGAGCTTTACCACAGGGCAGATGATTAATAACCTCTGAAAGCTCATCCTCCTGGAACGGTACATCATTGTAGCTTAATGGGGGGTGCGTGACAGAAGCTCTTATTGTGGCTTGATGACCGTCATCAGAATTAGGGTCGTCATCGGGGAATAGGTCATCAAGGATTGTTTCGTATGTACTAGTAACGGTAGTTGTACTCGAACCATCTGGTCGGCGAATGGAGTGAATGGTTGAAGGATTACGGGTTTTGGATGTCGCTAATTTTTAGGGAAGAGTAAATGGATTGATTTGGGTGACTGATGAGCAGTAGTTTGCCCACGAGTCCTGTTTAGATCTTCTCACATGTAGTTCGTATTTGGAAAGTTCTGCTTTGTATAATAGAGCAAAACGTTGTCCTTCAGGCGAAGCGCGATACCTTTGGAAGCGACGGCGTAGCGCGCGTACTTGTTTGCGGTGAATGGTCAGTGCAGGTGTCCACCAAGGTACAGCCCGGTGTTGAGTCTTACCGCGGGGTTTGAGGGTAAGATCACATATAGTTTTAATAGTCGAATTGATCATCGATGCAAAAATGTCAATGTCTTCTGGTGTGGAACAAACTGGAATCGGTATGGTAGTGAGCAATTCCGTAGCCTTGGTTGTGAAAAGGGGATCTACGACAATTCGGAGAATGACAATTTGGAGAACGACAACTCGGAGCACGACAACTGGGTGAAAGACAGTTCGGTGAAAGCGACAATTGGGGGAAAGACAATTGGGTGAATCCGACAATTGGGGGAATGACAATTCGGCGAAAGCGACAACTGGGTGAAAGACAATTCGGAGAGTAGGACAACTGGCGGAACGACAATTAGGTGAATTGTACTTCTTGCTTACCGAAAGAATAACGCAGTTTTTTCACCTTAAAAAATTATTAAATGCAGGAGTGTCATTAAGGTGTCAGACATTAGTAATGATTGTCTACCATTGGGTCGAATCCCATTGGATCGAATGTCTTGTTCGACCGAATCCCATTAGACCGAATACCGCAATTTGGGCGGTTTTCCAATCATGAATTTTCCTTTCATTCCTATTTTCAATTGATTTTCTAATTAAACTTCTTGATATTAAAGCAAATAATATTTATGTTCACCAATAACATTCTTCAATAAATTTTGGTATTAATTTTCATTGTTGGAAATTGTCTAACCTAAACAAACCAAACCTAACATAACAGTAATGTTTTGGAAAAGGCAAATTATTTAAGAAGTCAATGAAGCTAAACATCAATATTTTGTCAAAGGCGTAACATTGTTAAATGAATTATAAAATATGAAATATTACTAACCTAACCTCACCTAACCAAACCAAACCAAACCAAACCTAACCTAACATAACAGTAATGTTTGGAAAAGGCAAATTATTTAAGAAGTCAATGAAGCTAAACATCAAAATTTTGGAAAAGGCGTAACATTGTTAAATAAATTATAAAATATTACTAACCTAACCTAACCTAACCAAACCAAATCTAACCTAACATAACATAACAGTAACTTGGCCCATTAGTTTTGAAAGTAATTTCAATTATTTTAACTTATTGTATTAACTACAATAAAAAATTTATTATATTGTTCCTCTATTCGTGAAAAACTGAGTTATTCTTTCGGTAAACAAGGAGTACAATTCACCGAATTGTCGTTCCGCCAGTTGTCCTACTCTCCGAATTGTCTTTCACCCAGTTGTCGCTTTCACCGAATTGTCATTCCCCCAATTGTCGGATTCACCCAATCGTCTTTCACCCAATTGTCGCGTTCACCGAATTGTCTTTCACCCAGTTGTCGTGCTCCGAGTTGTCGTTCTCCGAATTGTCGTTCTCCGAATTGTCATTCTCCGAATTGTCGTGATCCCGTGAAAAGGCCCCAGTCAGCGGTCTTAGTGCTATATGCAAATGTTTGCAATGTGGACGGGCAATGATGGCGGCTATATTGAAATGTAATGTACCGATGATCACTAAAACTGTCCTCATCATCTAGGACCTTCCAGTTGGTAAGGTGGTCCTGTACATTTCCTGAGAACAGCGTCAAATCAATCCAACTCCTTCCGTTAACCGTCGAAAACGTAGGCGGAGAATGGCGGTCATTTGCTATGAATAGGTCGTGAGTGCTTAAAAATGCTTCAGTCACATCTCCTCGGTCGTCGTCAACCGGAGATTCCCAAAGTGCATTTTTGGCATTAAAATCACCGCCCACGATTAGGTTGGAACTGGATGCAGAGCCAATGAGAGACGAGATTATAGCTAGTTCTGAATTTATGTCACCAGATGGGGGTAAGTAAAGAGATACTATTGTAAGTGGCGAGCCTCGAAAGCTTATGGTAACTACTATCGCATTTGCTCGAGCATGTAGTGACACCGCGCCGATTTCCTTGTTTAGGACAATAATCGCCGCCCTACCACCGTCATTGTCATGGAAGACCCTAGATGAAAGTGGGAAGCCGGCAATAGTGCCACCAGAAAGGTAAGGTTCCTGAATCAGCGCGATGTCTATACGCAACTCAAGCAGGCGCGGACGAAGGAGAGCCGTAGCGACCCTAGACTTTCCTAAATTGATTTGAATAAAATTAAGTGAAGTAGGACTATGAAATAGATGAAATGGTGGAACTGGTTGATTATGGGCCATAATTGATGCGCGAACGTCGTAGCTGTACCTCTCGTTGATAACATGGGCAATTATTGTCAACGCTAGAATGGGCTGTAGAGTGATTCGTCTTGTATTTATTGTTCGAATTTCTACAACTTATACATTTTTTGGTAGGAGAGGGACAGTCTCTGTACAAGTGACCCTCGTCTCCGCAGGCAGTGCAGAGGGATACCTGCGAGTCACAGTTGCGTTGGATGTGGCCGAGTCGGCAACATTTGAAGCAGCGAGGAACATTAATGTGTTCAGCTACAGTGCAGTTTGTCAAACCAATATGGACCTTTTGTAATTTCATAAGGGCATTGAAAAGGGAAGACGAAGTTTCCACCACCCAGTTTGTGGTATTGTTTCGACCACGGAGAGGATATTTCACACAGATGTCTTCCTTAGTACATGTCAATTGATTTTGGTCGATAAGAGCATCATTGAACTCCTCTTTGGTGAGGGCAGCGTCCGCACCATTTATTAAAAGTCTTGGTTTAACTAAAGAAGGCGAGAGCGCCGTAGTAGTGTCTTTAAGGGCTGTATTGGTAGACAGTTCCGATCGTAGTGCCACTGCATCAGCTTTAGAATTACAGCGGATAACAATGCCATTATTACGGCAGGGGCGAATTGTTTCAACTCCCACCTTTAGTGCCTTGATGTCAACAGACTGTTTAATTTTTGTTGTAAGTGTGGCGGAGGTCTCAGCAGAGTTAGACGCTGCATGGTAAACTAATACTACTGTATCGGGCGACGTCTGACCTATGGATGTGCTGAAAGGTGCATTGACTGGACGCCCCGGAGAACTTGGTGTAGTTTGTCCATGGGCCAGCATCACGGGTCTGGGAATAAATAAGTTCTGTTGGGCTACACTGGAAAACGTATGAGCCGCCGAAAGGCGGTCCACCTTAGGAAATGTGCTATTTGTTTATTTGTGCATAAGTAAGGGTTGTTGTCTTTGTTCAGAAATTACGGAGCGAAGCGTCGAGATCGTCTTGTCTTTTTCCGACAAAAGGCCACGGAACTTGGCGGTGGCCTGATGTAGGGAAAAGATTTCGTCTTGCAATTCACCAAAAAGTTCTCTTATATTACCAGCAAGGGCCTGGGATAGCTTTTTCTTAGGATCCAAAAGGATGACTTCTAGCGCCTGCAAAATTAACGAGACTTAGAGAGCAATGCCTCTTCGTCAGAGCCAACCTCCCCCTCAACAATAGCGTCGCCCTCGTCCGCCAGGAGTGAGAAGGAATTGGACAATGGTATTGACTTCTCAGCAGGAAAATTCTTCTGCAGCGCCAACTCAACGGAGGACCGTCGAACAGAATTCTTAGTGGCAATGGCAGCCTCGTCATCAGAATTGTTGGGAGAATTTTCTAAGGAACTCTTAGAACTCGAATTTTGCTGAAATGTGGCCATTGTAAAGTAAAAAAGGGGGGAAACCGGTCTTACCCGGCAGTAGCCGCCGAATTAACCCCCGCAACGGCACGGATGGGCCTAGCCGGTAGAAGGCAAAACCAGGCTCTTCGACTCCAGACTACATCCTGCTCTACCATTCCCTGGGCCTCCAACCCGCTGGGCGAACCATACCCCCGGTTAATTCCGGGTCCGGTGAGTCCACACCGGGGATCTCTTCCCAGGTTCAGGTAAAGCCCCCCGCAGCCCCAAGCCAGGCGATCCTTAATGGCCTAAGGATAACCGGGTACGGGAAATAGCAAGGCAAGGCCGGAACCCGAAAGAACCGCCCCTTTCGGTGGACACCCGCACTGCCACAACCCCTGGGCGCCACCGGTTTCCCCTCAACCGGCAGCATGCGCGCTGAGAGATCTCGGTCAGAAAGGACTTCGGATATCATCCATTCCGACCTCTCGTGTCACCCAGCCTGCGCGGCCCCCGCACAAAGGGCCAAAAACCAACCCCACAATGACCAACCGGCGTGGGTAGCCCTGCCGGCAACGCTCATTGCGCCCAAAAGAAAGTATGGGAAAGGGTTGGGATGGGATGGTCACCTTGGACCGGTCAAATTCCTCCCCGCTCGCCTGTCCGGCATGTGACACTAGCCGGCATAGCCGAGACGGATCCACGGATAGAAGACCGGAGCCCCTCCACCACGACAAGGTGGTGACCGCGGAGGGGAGTAGATAGGGACAGTGGGAATCTCGTTAATCCATTCATGCGCGTCACTAATTAGATGACGAGGCATTTGGCTATTACAAAACTTTATTTTCAGATTTAAAATTACATTCTGAGAAATGAATTCGAAGGTGGAAGGCAAGTCCACCCTCTTAAAACAACCCTTTATCAAAAAGGTAAGAAACACTAATTGACCATTAATAATATATTATTTTTTTTTACAGATTTAGGGTTGCAGAGCGGGTATTGCCCGTTTAAAGGACCAGTGCCGGACGACAACACTCACCATGACCCCGGATGGATTTGGAGCCGAAGCCCATCATGGTAAGTACTAAAAGTTACTATTTAAATACACTAACCACCAAGTTAAAAATTACACATTAAAGAGCGATTAAAAAGTTCGGTAAGACAATTTAAAATTAAACATTACGAGCAAACGCGCGTTTCATAAACTCTTGATATAGATAATCAAAAATGTCTTGATTAGAATCAAGACTTAAACAAGTTGGGAAAACCAAAATATTACCTCTCCGTGTCGAGAAGATTATATAACCTTAAGTATCCAATGAAAACGTCGACCTTTTTGCCCTCATCCTTTCCCGCGCTTTGCGCTTCCGCATTTGATCCTTACTCTCAACATTATCTTCCTCCATTTTACATACAAAAATCAAATACTCACAAAAAGAAGTGGCAAAAACCTGCTGGCTCTTTACAACCACTTAATTTGACTTAATATCCAATTTCCAACAACAATAATATACCGGTAGTTTAATTGACAACCTACTAGCATCGAAATTCTCATTAAGAATGACTCCCGCGAATAAAAAAGGGCAATTTTCAACTGGGTGGGCGTTATCTCATTAGATTTGAAAAATATCATTTGTCTTTTTTAACAATGCCTAACCGTTTGGATTTTTTTAAAGCAATCTTAGCACCAAAAAATATTTTTTGATACAAAATAAATGTTTTATATTCTTATTAAGAATAAAACAAGAGGATAAAAAAGGTCTGTCCTCTCGTAATTTTTTAAGCTTTTATCATGATTACTCTATACAACAGTAACAAGGAGTGTAAACCCATTAGTGGAAGCAGTATTTTTTTCCCAAAACAATCTCGCTTATGTTTATCCTCTCTAGACTTCGCTAAAAACGTATTACTCCTATATAAAATATTAATAGACAGGAAAGGATTCATACCATTAAAGGAGCGCAATATTATCCATATTTTCATTTCATATACAGAGAAAAGAAATTATTATGTTTCTAAGAGGAGCTTCCCATTTTTGTTGTTGTTTTGAAAAAATATATCGCAATGCACGGGCCTTGATAGATATAGGAGGCAATGAATGAAATATATCACAATGCACGTGCCTTGATAGATATAGGAGGCAATGAATGAAATATATCACAATGCACGGGCCTTGATAGATATGAGGCAATGAAGGAAATATATCGCATGCACGGGCCTTAGTAGATATAGGAGGCAATGATAATCTCTCTCTTTGCACGAGAGGTTTATCTTTAATATTTAAATAAATATAATTATTTTTAATTATTTTAATCTTCAATAATTAACATTAATAATAATTAAATCGTTTAAAATAAAGTTATACCTATTATCTTCTCAAACTTTGCTAATATTGACGTTTAAAGTGAAGGGTACCCCTCTTGGCCGCTTTTTTCAAATTTGGGGTATATATACGATTCGTTTCCATTATAATAGTAAGGAAAAAGCGCAATTGCGAAAACCTTTGGTGGCGATCCCACCTTAGGGAGGCTAGACGTTTCTCGTAACCCTAGCTGATCGCCGCGTATATCCTAAAACAAAACGATGATAATGGAGTAGAAGCCAATGATACAGATTGGTGTCTATGTGGAATAGACGGAAGACCAGTGGATGGTGGTGTTAGAAGCCAGTGTAAGTGCAGACTGGTGTCAATGTGGGATTGACAAAGATCAGAAGATGGTGGTGTTGGAAGCCAGAAAAGTACCAGACTGGTGTTCATGTGGGATGGACGAAGACCAAACATGGTGGTGTGAGAACTCAAGTATAGAGTAGCCAACGGAGAGAAATACAATTTTCCAAATTTCTGTGAACTGTCAATGCGGTCCGGAAATTGGGAATACGTTTGCTCCGATACGCAAACTGCGAACGCGGTCACGTGAGTGTAACAACAGACAGACACACAGACACACAGACAGACACACAGACACGGCCGTTACAGAACCTCTCCTGGACTACGTCACACGGAGAGGTAAAAAGTATCGATAAGACTGAGGTTATCACTTGACTTAAGGTTCAGATATTAATTTTTCTTTTTAATTGAAACTTAAAGGCATGCTTAAGAAAAAGCAACGTTCCATTACCGTTTTCCGTTGAAATAACTTATTTTACAGGTAATCAATTTCAAAAATTTACTTATCTCGGGTTTTCGGGCACAATTCCATTCCCCCAAAACATTTTATCATTACATTAATTACTTTTGAGAGAGTACGTGTATGACTTTGAGTTTTAAAAGGTTCCCCCATTTGTGCCCGGCATGCTTCGCAGTGGATCAGTTGAAAACAATGGCGGAAAATTAAGTAGGGACAGTTAGATTTTTACTTGTGGTTATGCAAAATGATGTAATGTCTAGTGTACTTCAGTCAACAGTCATACTGTTCATTCTCATAGCTCGGGACATGATTAATGCTACTCACCTATTTCTCTCTCTAGTTTCAAAAAATGGTTAGAGACTATTCAGTGCCGCTGATCGCACGTGATGATATTTCAACTACAGTTTACATCAATTCTCCGTTGTCGTACTATTAGCGGGTTAAGCACTAATTTGTTCTGGACATGTCTCGAAAGGGTGCTTGTTGTAAGTTTTTAAAAAAGTGTTGCCATTTGCCAATGTGCGGGTAATTTCTCACATCGTGGGAAATTTAGGTTTGGTGTTAGGCTCTGTGGGGAAAGGGTAATATTTTTCCAAAATCGATCAAATGTCGGAATTTTCCTGTTAAAGGGTTAATAGTGCAGACTGTGCAATTAAAATTAGTGTATTTTCTAAAATTTTGTCCGGTTTAATAATTTCAAGCGACATTTTGAAATGAATTCGGTGATTTTAAGTTTGGCACTGAAAAAGAAAGAAAGCATATTTTGAGAATTTTTAAGCTTTATAGCACTTTGGAGCGTTTGTACATATTGTCAAACCCATGCGGAGTGATATTCCATATTAAGCTTAGTAGGATAAAATAGTCCAGATAAATAGGACTGTAATGAGTGAAATTTTAAAATGGAAGTGGGAAAATCCACTTTCTAACATTGGCAACACTGATTTGAAAGTTTTGGTCATGGCTAAACAGACCGCTCATTCAGTTTTCTATTGTTTTAAAGCTTATTTTGACACGTTATCTCTCAAAAGTAATTAATGTAATAATAAAATGTTTTGGGGGAATGGAATTGTGCCCGAAAACCCGAGATAAGTAAATTTTTGAAATTGATTACCTGTAAAATAAGTTATTTCAACGGAAAACGGTAATGGAACGTTGCTTTTTCTTAAGCATGCCTTTAAGTTTCAATTAAAAAGAAAAATTAATATCTGAACCTTAAGTCAAGTGATAACCTCAGTCTTATCGATACTTTTTTAAGTCTTGATTCTAATCAAGACATTTTTGATTAATATCTGCAACTTCAGTCTTAATTGTTTATTAATTTATTTTAATGTTGAAACCGGGGTTGATTTTAGCCATTATTTCATCGCGTATTGCCTCATACCATAGAATCGGCATTATTATTTAATTTCCGATTCCCTCATACCATAGAATCGTTATTATTAATTTATTCCCGATGGGGGTGGACCAGAAATATACCAGATGTTCCCACGCAGATCATTCTTAAAGACTGTTTTAATGCCATTGTTCCAACAACATTTAAATACGGATATAGCTCTTAACTTTCACGTTCAACATAAATGACTTTAAAATATATCTTATTCTGGCAGTTGGTGAAATAGGCAAATTGTAGTAAACCAACTACCAATAATTTGGGAAAGGTAGCAATATTTTGGTGGAAAAAACATACAATTTAGTAATATCGTTCTAAATGGGGCAAATTGATAATAATTTGAAAGCAATAAGAGGCGCAAATTTAGTGCAACATCGCTCCTTTGGTACTGTTAGAGATTTTCTTTTTTGTGTATTTTTGAAAAAGCTGGCATAAGCTACTTTAAGGTCCGCCCTCGTGTTGACTTCTAGTTGGTTTCTGACTTTGGTATTGAAAAATTGTAGGGTAGAATATTAGGCACCGTGTTTTGGGCAGGCAATGGAACTGTTTAGCTTGAGCATTAAGCATTGGAAATAACTATTTATTTTTACTTATGAAATGAATCGTGAAATTACGTGCTGTCAGATATTTAGGTCTTGAGTACAGTAATTTAATAACTTTAAAAATTATGGTCAAAAATTTTATTCAAGAAAAGAGTTCTTTAATGATAATTATAACATTATCTGGAATTTAGAAATAAACTTTTGTTTAATAATTCCACGTGAATCATTAAAGAATTAAATAACATTATGAATATTTAGTTTTTTGAGTATTTTAAAAGCTTTAAACACGTATGATGATGTTCTGTTAATGCACAATAGATTTATTTTGGTACACTTTTGGTTTGATATAGCTGCATTTTTTTACAGCATTTAATTTGGGCTTAAATTCCCATGGTTGATTTCTTATTATAAATTTTATTATTAAATTTTTTTTTTCTAGGAATATTTTTTGTTTTCCATGTTTAAGCTAATAGTTGCGTATTTTATAAGCTTTTATTCGTAGCTTCCGAAGGAAAATTTAATTTTTGTCTCCAGAATGGTTTTTAAAATAATTAGTGATTTGTTCTCGTAAAATTTTCAATTCAGTGGTAAATGTAAGTTTCACTATGGAATCATTGAAGAGATTAATGAAATTTTCAAAGACAATCATACGTGAAGGATGGACTTAAAAGTCCAACATTAATGTTGAATGCATATAATAATTTTGATAATCTCTCAAGTGAAAAATTCCATTTTTAAAAAGTGTTTATATACATTTAACCCTAGGACTCTCAAATTGGGAATTTATAATAGCCCAGTTGCCAGAAAAAACAGTAATTTTTTTGTCTCCTATAAAGGGGGGGGGAGGGGTGTCTTTGTTAAATCACCTTTAACATTTTTAAAGATGCTTTTTAAAAGCGTACTGATATGTTGAGGTAAAATATGAGTTGTTCAGATGCCCTTTAATTGTTAGTGATAATTCTATATCATTTCACAAACATTTTTCGTATTCATTATTATTGCATGATAGCGTTAGTGGTTAATGGTTAATGAGTGAGTGTCATTAATTGACATCTTTAATTACCGATTTCATCGAGCTTCTTTTGTTTGTCAAACGTTCATTGCGATGGTTTCCTTTAAGTTTCAGCTTTGCGACCATACTTCCTCCGGAACCCACAAACTTTGGTTTCCCGGAAGCTGCCCGCCGAGTCAATTGAGTAACTCAGGCGGATCGCTGGTTGGCATCGTTTACGGTTAGAACTAGGGCGGTATCTGATCGCCTTCGAACCTCTAACTTTCGTTCTTGATTAATGAAAACATTCTTGGCAAATGCTTTCGCTGTAGTTCGTCTTGCGACGGTCCAAGAATTTCACCTCTAGCGTCGCAATACGAATGCCTCCGTCTGTCCCTTTTAATCATTACCTCGTGTTCCGAAAACCAACACAATAGAACTCGAAGTCCTTTTTCATTATTCCATGCACCATTATTCAGGCGGGACGCCTGCTTTGAGCACTCCAATTTTTTCAAAGTAAACGTGTCGGGCACCTACGACACTCAATGAAGAGCACCGAAGGAAAACCGACAGGATGTTCAGGCCAGGCAGTAACCACCGGAGCGGACCGCCTGTCTGGAACTGAGATTCAACTACGAGCTTTTTAACCGCAACAACTTTAATATACGCTATTGGAGCTGGAATTACCGCGGCTGCTGGCACCAGACTTGCCCTCCAATGGATCCTCGTTAAAGGATTTAGAGTGTACTCATTCCAATTACGGGGCCTCAAAAGAGTCCCGTATTGTTATTTTTTGTCACTACCTCCCCGTGCCGGGAGTGGGTAATTTGCGCGCCTGCTGCCTTCCTTGGATGTGGTAGCCGTTTCTCAGGCTCCCTCTCCGGAATCGAACCCTGATTTTCCGTTACCCGTTACGACCATGGTAGGCGCGTAGCCTACCATCGAAAGTTGATAAGGCAGACACTTGAAAGAAACATCGCCGATACGAGATCGTGCGATTTGCCCAAAGTTATCCAGAGTCGCCATGGTAAGCGGGCCGAAGCCCGATTGGTCTTGGTCTAATAAAAGCGCCCCTTCCCTAAGGTCGGGGCTCTGCTGCATGTATTAGCTCTAGAATTACCACAGTTATCCAAGTAAAAAAGTACGATCTAAGAAACCATAACTGATTTAATGAGCCATTCGCGGTTTCACCTTATTTCGGCATGTACTTAGACATGCATGGCTTAGTCTTTGAGACAAGCACATGACTAC
>NW_028324236.1:672500-685000 GCF_054372755.1 Phalangium opilio | reverse complement strand
AGTTATTATCCACTCAACGGCACCTTTAATTGCCAACAGTTCGAGGTGAAAAATATCAGTTAAAGGCTCGTCAACGCGGGCTGTGTGATGGTCTATTTCCTCACTGTTTAGGTAGACTACAAAAGCAAATCCTGAGCCAGTGGAGCTTTTCGAACCGTCCGTGAAGATTTCATATCCCTCTGAGGTTGGGGGGTTTTAACATATGGCTGCGAGAAACGATGAGCTGGGTGAATATCCCAGATGTCTAAAGGGTATTCATATTGGCCTCCTTGAAGGGAAACCAAGCCATGCTTCGCTGATTCCCGCAGAGTGTAAAACCGGAAAATTGCTGCCTCCTGGCTCGCCACTAGATCAACAGGGATCGTTCCGCACATGATGGTAAGGGCGTCGTGGGAAACGGTTCTGTATGCGCGTGAAACTCGTAGAAGGGCAATACGCTGAATGCGATTTAACAAGGTTATCATAGTCTTATTAGCCTGCTCCTTCCACCAGGCTCCGGCACCATAGACAATCACTCGTTCGAGGGCGCCTTTGTAAATCTGAAGCAGAGCTGCCCCGGACAGACCCCAGTTCGCTCTGGCAAATGTCGCCAGGTCATGGGTAAGTAACGTTATTCTCGTCTTGATCCACTTTAAATGTGGAATAAAATTTAAATGGCGATCAACAATCACACCTAGATATTTTATTTCGTCTTTGTGTTTGAGGGTCTTACCCTCCAACTTAAAAATGGGATAGCGGGGATGCTTTGCTTTTTTCCTGAATGGCGCGTGCTTCGGAAAGGTAAGTACTTGCGTTTTTGTGGTCGAGAACGTTAATTTGTTTTCTGCTCGCCATCCATCAATTATTCTTAAAAGTTCATTACCACATAATTCCAGGTTTTTCCTAGATTGAGCGCTGATCATCAAAAGAAGATCATCGGCAAATGCCCGAGTTTCAGTACCATCAGGGTATGCCTTTCGCAACACGTCATCAATAACTAAGTTCCACAAAAGTGGCCCTAAGCATGAACCCTGGGGGCAACCTCGGTGATGGTTCTAGTAATTACTGCGTCTGGTGTGTACACGCGGGCCTTCCGGTCGGTCAGAAACGCTGCGACAAGTGAGTATAGGTTGCTAGGACAGTGTCTTTTTTTCAGAGAATGGAGAATCCCAGGAACCCACACCCTGTCGAAAGCACCCTGTATATCAAGCGAGATTAAAGATGTATATAGGCCCGAGGTCTTATTGGACTCAATTTGCTTTATAGCCTTGAACAGGGCCGCAGCGGTGGAATGGTCGTGTCTAAAGCCGTACTGATTGTCGTGGAGAGGTGTGTTTTTATGTAGAAAATGGTAGAGACGGTTCGTCATTACCTTGTCAAGGAGTTTGCAAAGAAGTGGCATAAGACTAATTGGCCGGTATGAAGTACTTAATTCCGGATCCTTGCCAGGTTTATTTAGAAGGATCAGCTTGGCAATCTTCTAGCTACTAGGAAAATAGCCGTTCATGAAGCAGGTATTAAGCAGGGCCAAGAAAAGGTCTTTCCGAACGATATAGAGATTACGAAAAATTTCTACAGTGAGGCCGTCGTACCCTGGAGCTTTACCACAGGGCAGATGATTAATAACCTCTGAAAGCTCATCCTCCTGGAACGGTACATCATTGTAGCTTAATGGGGGGTGCGTGACAGAAGCTCTTATTGTGGCTTGATGACCGTCATCAGAATTAGGGTCGTCATCGGGGAATAGGTCATCAAGGATTGTTTCGTATGTACTAGTAACGGTAGTTGTACTCGAACCATCTGGTCGGCGAATGGAGTGAATGGTTGAAGGATTACGGTTTTTGGATGTCGCTAATTTTTAGGGAAGAGTAAATGGATTGATTTGGGTGACTGATGAGCAGTAGTTTGCCCACGAGTCCTGTTTAGATCTTCTCACATGTAGTTCGTATTTGGAAAGTTCTGCTTTGTATAATAGAGCAAAACGTTGTCCTTCAGGCGAAGCGCGATACCTTTGGAAGCGACGGCGTAGCGCGCGTACTTGTTTGCGGTGAATGGTCAGTGCAGGTGTCCACCAAGGTACAGCCCGGTGTTGAGCCTTACCGCGGGGTTTGAGGGTAAGATCACATATAGTTTTAATAGTCGAATTGATCATCGATGCAAAAATGTCAATGTCTTCTGGTGTGGAACAAACTGGAATCGGTATGGTAGTGAGCAATTCCGTAGCCTTGGTTGTGAAAAGGGGATCTACGACAATTCGGAGAATGACAATTTGGAGAACGACAACTCGGAGCACGACAACTGGGTGAAAGACAGTTCGGTGAAAGCGACAATTGGGGGAAAGACAATTGGGTGAATCCGACAATTGGGGGAATGACAATTCGGCGAAAGCGACAACTGGGTGAAAGACAATTCGGAGAGTAGGACAACTGGCGGAACGACAATTAGGTGAATTGTACTTCTTGCTTACCGAAAGAATAACGCAGTTTTTTCACCTTAAAAAATTATTAAATGCAGGAGTGTCATTAAGGTGTCAGACATTAGTAATGATTGTCTACCATTGGGTCGAATCCCATTGGATCGAATGTCTTGTTCGACCGAATCCCATTAGACCGAATACCGCAATTTGGGCGGTTTTCCAATCATGAATTTTCCTTTCATTCCTATTTTCAATTGATTTTCTAATTAAACTTCTTGATATTAAAGCAAATAATATTTATGTTCACCAATAACATTCTTCAATAAATTTTGGTATTAATTTTCATTGTTGGAAATTGTCTAACCTAAACAAACCAAACCTAACATAACAGTAATGTTTTGGAAAAGGCAAATTATTTAAGAAGTCAATGAAGCTAAACATCAATATTTTGTCAAAGGCGTAACATTGTTAAATGAATTATAAAATATGAAATATTACTAACCTAACCTCACCTAACCAAACCAAACCAAACCAAACCTAACCTAACATAACAGTAATGTTTGGAAAAGGCAAATTATTTAAGAAGTCAATGAAGCTAAACATCAAAATTTTGGAAAAGGCGTAACATTGTTAAATAAATTATAAAATATTACTAACCTAACCTAACCTAACCAAACCAAATCTAACCTAACATAACATAACAGTAACTTGGCCCATTAGTTTTGAAAGTAATTTCAATTATTTTAACTTATTGTATTAACTACAATAAAAAATTTATTATATTGTTCCTCTATTCGTGAAAAACTGAGTTATTCTTTCGGTAAACAAGGAGTACAATTCACCGAATTGTCGTTCCGCCAGTTGTCCTACTCTCCGAATTGTCTTTCACCCAGTTGTCGCTTTCACCGAATTGTCATTCCCCCAATTGTCGGATTCACCCAATCGTCTTTCACCCAATTGTCGCGTTCACCGAATTGTCTTTCACCCAGTTGTCGTGCTCCGAGTTGTCGTTCTCCGAATTGTCGTTCTCCGAATTGTCATTCTCCGAATTGTCGTGATCCCGTGAAAAGGCCCCAGTCAGCGGTCTTAGTGCTATATGCAAATGTTTGCAATGTGGACGGGCAATGATGGCGGCTATATTGAAATGTAATGTACCGATGATCACTAAAACTGTCCTCATCATCTAGGACCTTCCAGTTGGTAAGGTGGTCCTGTACATTTCCTGAGAACAGCGTCAAATCAATCCAACTCCTTCCGTTAACCGTCGAAAACGTAGGCGGAGAATGGCGGTCATTTGCTATGAATAGGTCGTGAGTGCTTAAAAATGCTTCAGTCACATCTCCTCGGTCGTCGTCAACCGGAGATCCCCAAAGTGCATTTTTGGCATTAAAATCACCGCCCACGATTAGGTTGGAACTGGATGCAGAGCCAATGAGAGACGAGATTATAGCTAGTTCTGAATTTATGTCACCAGATGGGGGTAAGTAAAGAGATACTATTGTAAGTGGCGAGCCTCGAAAGCTTATGGTAACTACTATCGCATTTGCTCGAGCATGTAGTGACACCGCGCCGATTTCCTTGTTTAGGACAATAATCGCCGCCCTACCACCGTCATTGTCATGGAAGACCCTAGATGAAAGTGGGAAGCCGGCAATAGTGCCACCAGAAAGGTAAGGTTCCTGAATCAGCGCGATGTCTATACGCAACTCAAGCAGGCGCGGACGAAGGAGAGCCGTAGCGACCCTAGACTTTCCTAAATTGATTTGAATAAAATTAAGTGAAGTAGGACTATGAAATAGATGAAATGGTGGAACTGGTTGATTATGGGCCATAATTGATGCGCGAACGTCGTAGCTGTACCTCTCGTTGATAACATGGGCAATTATTGTCAACGCTAGAATGGGCTGTAGAGTGATTCGTCTTGTATTTATTGTTCGAATTTCTACAACTTATACATTTTTTGGTAGGAGAGGGACAGTCTCTGTACAAGTGACCCTCGTCTCCGCAGGCAGTGCAGAGGGATACCTGCGAGTCACAGTTGCGTTGGATGTGGCCGAGTCGGCAACATTTGAAGCAGCGAGGAACATTAATGTGTTCAGCTACAGTGCAGTTTGTCAAACCAATATGGACCTTTTGTAATTTCATAAGGGCATTGAAAAGGGAAGACGAAGTTTCCACCACCCAGTTTGTGGTATTGTTTCGACCACGGAGAGGATATTTCACACAGATGTCTTCCTTAGTACATGTCAATTGATTTTGGTCGATAAGAGCATCATTGAACTCCTCTTTGGTGAGGGCAGCGTCCGCACCATTTATTAAAAGTCTTGGTTTAACTAAAGAAGGCGAGAGCGCCGTAGTAGTGTCTTTAAGGGCTGTATTGGTAGACAGTTCCGATCGTAGTGCCACTGCATCAGCTTTAGAATTACAGCGGATAACAATGCCATTATTACGGCAGGGGCGAATTGTTTCAACTCCCACCTTTAGTGCCTTGATGTCAACAGACTGTTTAATTTTTGTTGTAAGTGTGGCGGAGGTCTCAGCAGAGTTAGACGCTGCATGGTAAACTAATACTACTGTATCGGGCGACGTCTGACCTATGGATGTGCTGAAAGGTGCATTGACTGGACGCCCCGGAGAACTTGGTGTAGTTTGTCCATGGGCCAGCATCACGGGTCTGGGAATAAATAAGTTCTGTTGGGCTACACTGGAAAACGTATGAGCCGCCGAAAGGCGGTCCACCTTAGGAAATGTGCTATTTGTTTATTTGTGCATAAGTAAGGGTTGTTGTCTTTGTTCAGAAATTACGGAGCGAAGCGTCGAGATCGTCTTGTCTTTTTCCGACAAAAGGCCACGGAACTTGGCGGTGGCCTGATGTAGGGAAAAGATTTCGTCTTGCAATTCACCAAAAAGTTCTCTTATATTACCAGCAAGGGCCTGGGATAGCTTTTTCTTAGGATCCAAAAGGATGACTTCTAGCGCCTGCAAAATTAACGAGACTTAGAGAGCAATGCCTCTTCGTCAGAGCCAACCTCCCCCTCAACAATAGCGTCGCCCTCGTCCGCCAGGAGTGAGAAGGAATTGGACAATGGTATTGACTTCTCAGCAGGAAAATTCTTCTGCAGCGCCAACTCAACGGAGGACCGTCGAACAGAATTCTTAGTGGCAATGGCAGCCTCGTCATCAGAATTGTTGGGAGAATTTTCTAAGGAACTCTTAGAACTCGAATTTTGCTGAAATGTGGCCATTGTAAAGTAAAAAAGGGGGGAAACCGGTCTTACCCGGCAGTAGCCGCCGAATTAACCCCCGCAACGGCACGGATGGGCCTAGCCGGTAGAAGGCAAAACCAGGCTCTTCGACTCCAGACTACATCCTGCTCTACCATTCCCTGGGCCTCCAACCCGCTGGGCGAACCATACCCCCGGTTAATTCCGGGTCCGGTGAGTCCACACCGGGGATCTCTTCCCAGGTTCAGGTAAAGCCCCCCGCAGCCCCAAGCCAGGCGATCCTTAATGGCCTAAGGATAACCGGGTACGGGAAATAGCAAGGCAAGGCCGGAACCCGAAAGAACCGCCCCTTTCGGTGGACACCCGCACTGCCACAACCCCTGGGCGCCACCGGTTTCCCCTCAACCGGCAGCATGCGCGCTGAGAGATCTCGGTCAGAAAGGACTTCGGATATCATCCATTCCGACCTCTCGTGTCACCCAGCCTGCGCGGCCCCCGCACAAAGGGCCAAAAACCAACCCCACAATGACCAACCGGCGTGGGTAGCCCTGCCGGCAACGCTCATTGCGCCCAAAAGAAAGTATGGGAAAGGGTTGGGATGGGATGGTCACCTTGGACCGGTCAAATTCCTCCCCGCTCGCCTGTCCGGCATGTGACACTAGCCGGCATAGCCGAGACGGATCCACGGATAGAAGACCGGAGCCCCTCCACCACGACAAGGTGGTGACCGCGGAGGGGAGTAGATAGGGACAGTGGGAATCTCGTTAATCCATTCATGCGCGTCACTAATTAGATGACGAGGCATTTGGCTATTACAAAACTTTATTTTCAGATTTAAAATTACATTCTGAGAAATGAATTCGAAGGTGGAAAGCAAGTCCACCCTCTTAAAACAACCCTTTATCAAAAAGGTAAGAAACACTAATTGACCATTAATAATATATTATTTTTTTTTACAGATTTAGGGTTGCAGAGCGGGTATTGCCCGTTTAAAGGACCAGTGCCGGACGACAACACTCACCATGACCCCGGATGGATTTGGAGCCGAAGCCCATCATGGTAAGTACTAAAAGTTACTATTTAAATACACTAACCACCAAGTTAAAAATTACACATTAAAGAGCGATTAAAAAGTTCGGTAAGACAATTTAAAATTAAACATTACGAGCAAACGCGCGTTTCATAAACTCTTGATATAGATAATCAAAAATGTCTTGATTAGAATCAAGACTTAAACAAGTTGGGAAAACCAAAATATTACCTCTCCGTGTCGAGAAGATTATATAACCTTAAGTATCCAATGAAAACGTCGACCTTTTTGCCCTCATCCTTTCCCGCGCTTTGCGCTTCCGCATTTGATCCTTACTCTCAACATTATCTTCCTCCATTTTACATACAAAAATCAAATACTCACAAAAAGAAGTGGCAAAAACCTGCTGGCTCTTTACAACCACTTAATTTGACTTAATATCCAATTTCCAACAACAATAATATACCGGTAGTTTAATTGACAACCTACTAGCATCGAAATTCTCATTAAGAATGACTCCCGCGAATAAAAAAGGGCAATTTTCAACTGGGTGGGCGTTATCTCATTAGATTTGAAAAATATCATTTGTCTTTTTTAACAATGCCTAACCGTTTGGATTTTTTTAAAGCAATCTTAGCACCAAAAAATATTTTTTGATACAAAATAAATGTTTTATATTCTTATTAAGAATAAAACAAGAGGATAAAAAAGGTCTGTCCTCTCGTAATTTTTTAAGCTTTTATCATGATTACTCTATACAACAGTAACAAGGAGTGTAAACCCATTAGTGGAAGCAGTATTTTTTTCCCAAAACAATCTCGCTTATGTTTATCCTCTCTAGACTTCGCTAAAAACGTATTACTCCTATATAAAATATTAATAGACAGGAAAGGATTCATACCATTAAAGGAGCGCAATATTATCCATATTTTCATTTCATATACAGAGAAAAGAAATTATTATGTTTCTAAGAGGAGCTTCCCATTTTTGTTGTTGTTTTGAAAAAATATATCGCAATGCACGGGCCTTGATAGATATAGGAGGCAATGAATGAAATATATCACAATGCACGTGCCTTGATAGATATAGGAGGCAATGAATGAAATATATCACAATGCACGGGCCTTGATAGATATGAGGCAATGAAGGAAATATATCGCATGCACGGGCCTTAGTAGATATAGGAGGCAATGATAATCTCTCTCTTTGCACGAGAGGTTTATCTTTAATATTTAAATAAATATAATTATTTTTAATTATTTTAATCTTCAATAATTAACATTAATAATAATTAAATCGTTTAAAATAAAGTTATACCTATTATCTTCTCAAACTTTGCTAATATTGACGTTTAAAGTGAAGGGTACCCCTCTTGGCCGCTTTTTTCAAATTTGGGGTATATATACGATTCGTTTCCATTATAATAGTAAGGAAAAAGCGCAATTGCGAAAACCTTTGGTGGCGATCCCACCTTAGGGAGGCTAGACGTTTCTCGTAACCCTAGCTGATCGCCGCGTATATCCTAAAACAAAACGATGATAATGGAGTAGAAGCCAATGATACAGATTGGTGTCTATGTGGAATAGACGGAAGACCAGTGGATGGTGGTGTTAGAAGCCAGTGTAAGTGCAGACTGGTGTCAATGTGGGATTGACAAAGATCAGAAGATGGTGGTGTTGGAAGCCAGAAAAGTACCAGACTGGTGTTCATGTGGGATGGACGAAGACCAAACATGGTGGTGTGAGAACTCAAGTATAGAGTAGCCAACGGAGAGAAATACAATTTTCCAAATTTCTGTGAACTGTCAATGCGGTCCGGAAATTGGGAATACGTTTGCTCCGATACGCAAACTGCGAACGCGGTCACGTGAGTGTAACAACAGACAGACACACAGACACACAGACACACAGACAGACACACAGACACGGCCGTTACAGAACCTCTCCTGGACTACGTCACACGGAGAGGTAAAAAGTATCGATAAGACTGAGGTTATCACTTGACTTAAGGTTCAGATATTAATTTTTCTTTTTAATTGAAACTTAAAGGCATGCTTAAGAAAAAGCAACGTTCCATTACCGTTTTCCGTTGAAATAACTTATTTTACAGGTAATCAATTTCAAAAATTTACTTATCTCGGGTTTTCGGGCACAATTCCATTCCCCCAAAACATTTTATCATTACATTAATTACTTTTGAGAGAGTACGTGTATGACTTTGAGTTTTAAAAGGTTCCCCCATTTGTGCCCGGCATGCTTCGCAGTGGATCAGTTGAAAACAATGGCGGAAAATTAAGTAGGGACAGTTAGATTTTTACTTGTGGTTATGCAAAATGATGTAATGTCTAGTGTACTTCAGTCAACAGTCATACTGTTCATTCTCATAGCTCGGGACATGATTAATGCTACTCACCTATTTCTCTCTCTAGTTTCAAAAAATGGTTAGAGACTATTCAGTGCCGCTGATCGCACGTGATGATATTTCAACTACAGTTTACATCAATTCTCCGTTGTCGTACTATTAGCGGGTTAAGCACTAATTTGTTCTGGACATGTCTCGAAAGGGTGCTTGTTGTAAGTTTTTAAAAAAGTGTTGCCATTTGCCAATGTGCGGGTAATTTCTCACATCGTGGGAAATTTAGGTTTGGTGTTAGGCTCTGTGGGGAAAGGGTAATATTTTTCCAAAATCGATCAAATGTCGGAATTTTCCTGTTAAAGGGTTAATAGTGCAGACTGTGCAATTAAAATTAGTGTATTTTCTAAAATTTTGTCCGGTTTAATAATTTCAAGCGACATTTTGAAATGAATTCGGTGATTTTAAGTTTGGTACTGAAAAAGAAAGAAAGCATATTTTGAGAATTTTTAAGCTTTATAGCACTTTGGAGCGTTTGTACATATTGTCAAACCCATGCGGAGTGATATTCCATATTAAGCTTAGTAGGATAAAATAGTCCAGATAAATAGGACTGTAATGAGTGAAATTTTAAAATGGAAGTGGGAAAATCCACTTTCTAACATTGGCAACACTGATTTGAAAGTTTTGGTCATGGCTAAACAGACCGCTCATTCAGTTTTCTATTGTTTTAAAGCTTATTTTGACACGTTATCTCTCAAAAGTAATTAATGTAATAATAAAATGTTTTGGGGGAATGGAATTGTGCCCGAAAACCCGAGATAAGTAAATTTTTGAAATTGATTACCTGTAAAATAAGTTATTTCAACGGAAAACGGTAATGGAACGTTGCTTTTTCTTAAGCATGCCTTTAAGTTTCAATTAAAAAGAAAAATTAATATCTGAACCTTAAGTCAAGTGATAACCTCAGTCTTATCGATACTTTTTTAAGTCTTGATTCTAATCAAGACATTTTTGATTAATATCTGCAACTTCAGTCTTAATTGTTTATTAATTTATTTTAATGTTGAAACCGGGGTTGATTTTAGCCATTATTTCATCGCGTATTGCCTCATACCATAGAATCGGCATTATTATTTAATTTCCGATTCCCTCATACCATAGAATCGTTATTATTAATTTATTCCCGATGGGGGTGGACCAGAAATATACCAGATGTTCCCACGCAGATCATTCTTAAAGACTGTTTTAATGCCATTGTTCCAACAACATTTAAATACGGATATAGCTCTTAACTTTCACGTTCAACATAAATGACTTTAAAATATATCTTATTCTGGCAGTTGGTGAAATAGGCAAATTGTAGTAAACCAACTACCAATAATTTGGGAAAGGTAGCAATATTTTGGTGGAAAAAACATACAATTTAGTAATATCGTTCTAAATGGGGCAAATTGATAATAATTTGAAAGCAATAAGAGGCGCAAATTTAGTGCAACATCGCTCCTTTGGTACTGTTAGAGATTTTCTTTTTTGTGTATTTTTGAAAAAGCTGGCATAAGCTACTTTAAGGTCCGCCCTCGTGTTGACTTCTAGTTGGTTTCTGACTTTGGTATTGAAAAATTGTAGGGTAGAATATTAGGCACCGTGTTTTGGGCAGGCAATGGAACTGTTTAGCTTGAGCATTAAGCATTGGAAATAACTATTTATTTTTACTTATGAAATGAATCGTGAAATTACGTGCTGTCAGATATTTAGGTCTTGAGTACAGTAATTTAATAACTTTAAAAATTATGGTCAAAAATTTTATTCAAGAAAAGAGTTCTTTAATGATAATTATAACATTATCTGGAATTTAGAAATAAACTTTTGTTTAATAATTCCACGTGAATCATTAAAGAATTAAATAACATTATGAATATTTAGTTTTTTGAGTATTTTAAAAGCTTTAAACACGTATGATGATGTTCTGTTAATGCACAATAGATTTATTTTGGTACACTTTTGGTTTGATATAGCTGCATTTTTTTACAGCATTTAATTTGGGCTTAAATTCCCATGGTTGATTTCTTATTATAAATTTTATTATTAAATTTTTTTTTTCTAGGAATATTTTTTGTTTTCCATGTTTAAGCTAATAGTTGCGTATTTTATAAGCTTTTATTCGTAGCTTCCGAAGGAAAATTTAATTTTTGTCTCCAGAATGGTTTTTAAAATAATTAGTGATTTGTTCTCGTAAAATTTTCAATTCAGTGGTAAATGTAAGTTTCACTATGGAATCATTGAAGAGATTAATGAAATTTTCAAAGACAATCATACGTGAAGGATGGACTTAAAAGTCCAACATTAATGTTGAATGCATATAATAATTTTGATAATCTCTCAAGTGAAAAATTCCATTTTTAAAAAGTGTTTATATACATTTAACCCTAGGACTCTCAAATTGGGAATTTATAATAGCCCAGTTGCCAGAAAAAACAGTAATTTTTTTGTCTCCTATAAAGGGGGGGGGAGGGGTGTCTTTGTTAAATCACCTTTAACATTTTTAAAGATGCTTTTTAAAAGCGTACTGATATGTTGAGGTAAAATATGAGTTGTTCAGATGCCCTTTAATTGTTAGTGATAATTCTATATCATTTCACAAACATTTTTCGTATTCATTATTATTGCATGATAGCGTTAGTGGTTAATGGTTAATGAGTGAGTGTCATTAATTGACATCTTTAATTACCGATTTCATCGAGCTTCTTTTGTTTGTCAAACGTTCATTGCGATGGTTTCCTTTAAGTTTCAGCTTTGCGACCATACTTCCTCCGGAACCCACAAACTTTGGTTTCCCGGAAGCTGCCCGCCGAGTCAATTGAGTAACTCAGGCGGATCGCTGGTTGGCATCGTTTACGGTTAGAACTAGGGCGGTATCTGATCGCCTTCGAACCTCTAACTTTCGTTCTTGATTAATGAAAACATTCTTGGCAAATGCTTTCGCTGTAGTTCGTCTTGCGACGGTCCAAGAATTTCACCTCTAGCGTCGCAATACGAATGCCTCCGTCTGTCCCTTTTAATCATTACCTCGTGTTCCGAAAACCAACACAATAGAACTCGAAGTCCTTTTTCATTATTCCATGCACCATTATTCAGGCGGGACGCCTGCTTTGAGCACTCCAATTTTTTCAAAGTAAACGTGTCGGGCACCTACGACACTCAATGAAGAGCACCGAAGGAAAACCGACAGGATGTTCAGGCCAGGCAGTAACCACCGGAGCGGACCGCCTGTCTGGAACTGAGATTCAACTACGAGCTTTTTAACCGCAACAACTTTAATATACGCTATTGGAGCTGGAATTACCGCGGCTGCTGGCACCAGACTTGCCCTCCAATGGATCCTCGTTAAAGGATTTAGAGTGTACTCATTCCAATTACGGGGCCTCAAAAGAGTCCCGTATTGTTATTTTTTGTCACTACCTCCCCGTGCCGGGAGTGGGTAATTTGCGCGCCTGCT